>NC_057795.1:280154255-280268690 GCF_018294505.1 Triticum aestivum | reverse complement strand
GTGGAGAGAGAAAGGGGCAGCCAGGATGGGCCGCGTGCCCCCTCCCTCTCTGGTCCGAATTGGACTAGGAGAGGGGGGGGGGCGCCCCCCTCTTTCCCTCTCCCTCTCCCCCTTCCTTTCCCCCTCCTAGTAGGAGTAGGAAAGAGGGAGTCCTACTCCTACTAGGAGGAGGACTCCTCCTCCTTGGCGCGCCCCCTAGGGTCGGCCGGCCTTCCCCCTTGCTCCTTTATATACGGGGGCAGGGGCACCCTAGGACACACAAGTTGATCTTCGTGATCGTTCCTTAGCCGTGTGCGGTGCCCCCCTCCACCATATTCCACCTCGGTCATATCGTTGCGGTGCTTAGGCGAAGCCCTGCGTCAGTAGAACATCATCATCGTCACCACGCCGTTGTGCTGACGGAACTCATCCCCGACACTTTGCTGGATCCGAGTCTGGGGATCGTCATCGAGCTGAACGTGTGCTGAACTCGGATGTGCCGTACGTTCGGTGCTTGGATTGGTCGGATCGTGAAGATGTATGACTACATCAACCGCGTTGTCATAACGCTTCCGCTTACGGTCTACGAGGGTACATGGACAATACTCTCCCCTCTCGTTGCTATGCATCACCATGATCTTGCGTGTGCGTAGGAAATTTTTTAAAATTACTATGTTCCCCAACAGTGGTATCAGAGCCAGGTTTTATGCGTAGATGTCATATGCATGAGTAGAACACAAGTGAGTTGTGGGTGATACAAGTCATACTGCTTACCAGCATGTCATACTTTGGCTCAGCGGTATTGTGAGATGAAGCGGCCCGGACCGACATTACGCGTACGCTTACGCGAGACTGGTTTCACCGTTACGAGCACTCGTGCTTAAAGGTGACTGGCGGGTGTCTGTCTCTCTCACTTTAGTTGAACCGAGTGTGGCTACGCCTGGTCCTTGCGAAGGTTAAAACAGCACTAACTTGACGAACTATCGTTGTGGTTTTGATGCGTAGGTAAGAGCGGTTCTTGCTAAGCCCGTAGCAGCCACATAAAATTTGCAACAACGAAGTAGAAGACGTCTGACTTGTTTTTGCAGGGCATGTTGTGATGTGATATGGTCAAGATGTGATGCTATATTTTATTGTATGAGATGATCATGTTTTGTAACCGAAGTTATCAGCAACTGGCAGGAGCCATATGGTTGTCGCTTTATTATATGAAATGCAAATGCCCTGTAATTGCTTTACTTTATCACTAAGCGGTAGCAATAGTCGTAGAAGCAATAGATGGCGTAACGACAATGATGCTACGATGGAGATCAAGGTGTCGCGCCGGCGACGATGGTGATCACGACGGTGCTTAGGAGATGGAGATCACAAGCACAAGATGATGATGGCCATATCATATCACTTATATTGATTGCATGTGATGTTTATCCTTTATGCATCTTATCTTGCTTTGATTGGCGGTAGCATTTTAAGATGATCTCTCACTAAAATTATCAAGAAGTGTTCTCCCTGAGTATGCACCGTTGCGAAAGTTCTTCGTGCTGAGACACCACGTGATGATCGGGTGTGATAGGCTCTACGTTCAAATACAACGGGTGCAAAACAGTTGCACACGCGGAATACTCAGGTTAAACTTGACGAGCCTAGCATATAACAGATATGGCCTCGGAACACGGAGACCGAAACGTCGAACGTGAATCATATAGTAGATATGATCAACATAGTGATGTTCACCATTGAAACTACTCCATCTCACGTGATGATCGGACATGGTTTAGTTGATTTGGATCACGTGATCACTTAGATGACTAGAGAGATGTCTGTCTAAGTGGGAGTTCTTAAGTAATATGATTAATTGAACTTAAACTTATCATGAACTTAGCACCTGATAGTATTTTGCTTGTCTATGTTTGTTGTAGATAGATGACTCGTGCTGTTGTTCCATTGAATTTTAATGCGTTCCTTGAGAAAGCAAAGTTGAAAGATGATGGTAGCAATTACACGGACTGGGTCCGTAACCTGAGGATTATCCTCATTGCTGCACAGAAGAATTACGTCCTGGAAGCACCGCTGGGTCCCAGGCCTGCTGCTGATGCAACTGACGACGTTAAGAACGTCTGGTAGAGCAAAGCTTATGACTACTCGATAGTTCAGTGTGACATGCTTTACGGTTTAGAACCGGGTCTTCAACGACGTTTTGAACGTCATGGAGCATATGAGATGTTCCAGGAGTTGAAGTTAATATTTCAAGCAAATGCCCGGATTGAGAGATATGAAGTCTCCAATAAGTTCTATAGCTGCAAGATGGAGGAGAATAGTTCTGTCAGTGAAAACATACTCAAAATGTCTGGGTATAATAATCACTTGATTCAACTGGGAGTTAATCTTCCTGATGATAGTGTCATTGACAGAATTCTTCAATCACTGCCACCAAGCTACAAGAGCTTTGTGATGAACTATAATATGCAAGGGATGGACAAGACTATTCCCGAGCTATTCGCAATGCTAAAAGTTGCGGAGGTAGAAATCAAGAAGGAGCATCAAGTGTTGATGGTCAACAAGACCACCAGTTTCAAGAAAAAGGGCAAAGGGAAGAAGAAGGGGAACTTCAAGAAGAACAGCAAACAAGTTGCTGCTCAAGAGAAGAAACCCAAGTCTGGTCCTAAGCCTGAGACTGAGTGCTTCTACTGCAAGCAGACTGGACATTGGAAGCGGAACTGCCCCAAGTATTTGGCGGATAAGAAGGATGGCAAAGTGAACAAAGGTATATGTGATATACATGTTATTGATGTGTACCTTGCTAATGCTCGCAGTAGTACCTGGGTATTTGATACTGGTTCTGTTGCTAATATTTGCAACTCAAAATAGGGACTACGGATTAAGCGAAGATTGGCTAAGGACGAGGTGACGATGCGCGTGGGAAATGGTTCCAAAGTTGATGTGATGGCGGTCGGCACGCTACCTCTACATCTACCATCGGGATTAGTTTTAGACCTAAATAATTGTATTTGGTGCCAGCGTTGAACATTATATCTGGATCTTGTATGATGCGAGACGGTTATTCATTTAAATCAGAGAATAATGGTTGTTCTATTTATATGAGTAATATCTTTTATGGTCATGCACCCTTGAAGAGTGGTCTATTTTTATTGAATCTCGATAGTAGTGATACACATATTCATAGTGTTGAAGCCAAAAGATGCAGAGTTGATAATGATAGTGCAACTTATTTGTGGCACTGCCGTTTAGGTCATATCGGTATAAAGCGCATGAAGAAACTCCATACTGATGGACTTTTGGAATCACTTGATTATGAATCACTTGGTACTTGTGAACCGTGCCTCATGGGCAAGATGACTAAAATGCCATTCTCCGGAACTATGGAGCGAGCAACTGATTTGTTGGAAATCATACATAATGATGTTTGTGGTCCAATGAATGTTGAGGCTCGCGGCGGGTATCGTTATTTTCTCACCTTCACAGATGATTTGAGCAGATATGGGTATATCTACTTAATGAAACACAAATCTGAAACATTTCAAAAGTTCAAAGAATTTCAGAGTGAAGTGGAAAATCATCGTAACAAGAAAATAAAATTTCTACGATCCGATCGTGGAGGAGAATATTTGAGTTACGAGTTTGGTTTACATTTGAAACAATGCGGAATAGTTTCGCAACTCACGCCACCCGGAACACCACAACGAAATGGTGTGTCCGAACATCGTAATCGTACTTTACTAGATATGGTGCGATCTATGATGTCTCTTACTGATTTACCGCTATCGTTTTGGGGATATTCTTTAGAGACGGCCGCATTCACGTTAAATAGGGCACCATCAAAATCCGTTGAGACGACGCCTCATGAACTATGGTTTGGCAAGAAACCAAAGTTGTCGTTTCTTAAAGTTTGGGGCTGCGATGCTTATGTGAAGAAACTTCAACCGGATAAGCTCGAACCCAAATCGGAGAAATGTGTCTTCATAGGATACCCAAAAGAGACTGTTGGGTACACCTTCTATCACAGATCTGAGGGCAAGATTTTCGTTGCTAAATTCGATCCTTTCTAGAGAAGGAGTTTCTATCGAAAGAAGTGAGTGGGAGGAAAGTAGAACTTGATGAGGTAACTGTACCTGCTCCCTTATTGGAAAGTAGTTCATCACAAGAACCGGTTCCTGTGACAACTACACCAATTAGTGAGGAAGCTAATGACATTGATCATGAAACTTCAGATCAAGTTTCTACTGAACCTCGTAGGTCTACCAGAGTAAGATCCGCACCAGAGTGGTAAGGTAATCCTATTCTGGAGGACATGTTACTTGACCATGACGAACCTACGAACTATGAGGAAGCGATGATGAGCCCAGATTCCGCAAGATGGCTAGAAGCCATGAAATCTGAGATGGGATCCATGTATGAGAACAAAGTATGGACTTTGGTTGACTTGCCCGATGATCGGCAAGCCATTGAGAATAAATGGATCTTTAAGAAGAAGACTGACGCTGATGGTAATGTAACTATCTATAAAGCTCGACTTGTTGCGAAAGGTTTTCGACAAGTTCAAGGGGTTGACTACGATGAGACTTTCTCACCCGTAGCGATGCTTAAGTCTGTCCAATCATGTTAGCAATTGCTGCATTTTATGATTATGAAATTTGGCAAATGGATGTCAAAACTGCATTCTTGAATGGATTTCTGGAAGAAGAGTTGTATATGATGCAACCAGAAGGTTTTGTTGATCCAAAAGGTGCTAACAAAGTGTGCAAGCTCCAGCGATCCATTTATGGACTGGTGCAAGCATCTCGGAGTTGGAATAAACGCTTTGATAGTGTGATCAAAGCATATGGTTTTATACAGACTTTTGGAGAAGCCTGTATTTACAAGAAAGTGAGTGGGAGCTCTGTAGCATTTCTGATATTATATGTAGATGACATATTATTAATTGGAAATGATATAGAATTTCTGGATAGCATAAAGGGATACTTGAATAAAAGTTTTTCTATGAAAGACCTCAGTGAAGCTGCTTACATATTGGGCATCAAGATTTATAGAGAAAGATCAAGACGCTTAATAGGACATTCACAAAGCACATACCTTGATAAAGTTTTGAAAAAGTTCAAAATGGATCAGGCAAAGAAAGTGTTCTTGCCTGTACTACAAGGTGTGAAGTTGAGTCAGACTCAATGCCCGACCACAACAGAAGATAGAGAGAAAATGAAAGATGTTCCCTATGCTTCAGCCATAGGCTCTATCATGTATGCAATGCTGTGTACCAGACCTGACGTGTGCTTAGCAATAAGCTTGGCAGGAAGGTACCAAAGTAATCCAGGAGTGGATCACTAGACAGCGATCAAGAACATCCTGAAATACCTGAAAAGGACTAAGGATATGTTTCTCGTATATGGAGGTGACAAAGAGCTAGTCGTAAATCGTTACGTCGATGCAAGCTTTGACACTGATCCGGACGATTCTAAATCGCAAACCGGATACGTGTTTTTATTAAACGGTGGAGTTGTAAGTTGGTGCAGTTCTAAACAAAGCGTCGTGGCGGGATCTACATGTGAAGAGGAGTACATAGCTGCTTCGGAAGCAGCAAATGAAGGAGTCTGGATGAAGGAGTTCATTTCCGATCTAGGTGTCATACCTAGTGCATCGGGACCAATGAAGATCTTCTGTGACAATACTGGTGCAATTGCCTTGGCAAAGGAATCCAGATTTCATAAGAGGACAAAGCACATCAAGAGACGCTTCAATTCCATCCGGGACCAAGTCCAGGTGGGAGACATAGAGATTTGCAAGATACATACGGATCTGAATGTTGCAGACCTGTTGACTAAGCCTCTTCCACGAGCAAAACATGATCAGCAGCAAGACTCCATGGGTGTTAGAATCATTACTGTATAATCTAGATTATTAACTCTAGTGCAAGTGGGAGACTAAAGGAAATATGCCCTAGAGGCAATAATAAAGCTATTATTTATTTCCTCATATCATGATAAATGTTTATTATTCATGCTAGAATTGTATTAACCGGAAACATGATACATGTGTGAATACATAGACAAACATAACGTCACTAGTATGCCTCTACTTGACTAGCTCATTAATCAAAGATGGTTATGTTTCCTAACCATAGACATGTGTTGTCATTTGATTAACGGGATCACATCATTAGGAGAATGATGTGATTGACATGACCCATTCCGTTAGCCTAGCACTTGATCGTTTAGTATGTTGCTATTGCTTTCTTCATGACTTATACATGTTCCTGTAACTATGAGATTATGCAACTCCCATTTACCGGAGGAACACTTTGTGTGCTACCAAACGTCACAACGTAACTAGGTGATTATAAAGGAGCTCTACAGGTGTCTCCGAAGGTACATGTTGGGTTGGCGTATTTCGAGATTAGGTTTTGTCACTCCGATTGTCGGAGAGGTATCTCTGGGCCCTCTCGGTAATGCACATCACTATAAGCCTTGCAAGTAATGTAGCTAATGAGTTAGTTACGAAATGATGCATTACGTAACGAGTAAAGAGACTTGCCGGTAACGAGATTGAACTAGGTATTGGATACCAACGATCGAATCTCGGGCAAGTAACATACCGATGACAAAGGGAACAACGTATGTTGTTATGCGGTTTGACCGATAAAGATCTTCGTAGAATATGTAGGAGCCAATATGAGCATCCAGGTTCCGCTATTGGTTATTGACCGAGAATAGTTCTAGGTCATGTCTACATAGTTCTCGAACCCGTAGGGTCCGCACGCTTAACGTTACGATGACAGTTTTATCATGAGTTTATAAGTTTTGATGTGCCGAAGGTTGTTCGAAGTCCCGGATGTGATCACGGACATGACGAGGAGTCTCGAAATGGTCGAGACATAAAGATTGATATATTGGACGACTATATTTGGACACCGGAAGTGTTCCGGGTGTTTTCGAAGAAAACCGGAGAGCCGGAGGGTTACCGGAACCCCCCCCCCCCGGGAGAAGTAATGGGCCTTATGGGCTTTAGTGGAGAGAGAGACGGGCAGCCAGGATGGGCCGCGCGCCCCCTCCCCCTCTGGTCTGAATTGGACTAGGAGAGGGGGGGCGGTGCCTCCCTCTTTCCCTCTCCCTCTCCCCCTTCCTTTCCCCCTCCTAGTAGGAGTAGGAAAGAGGGAGTCCTACTCCTACTAGGAGGAGGTCTCCTCCTCCTTGGCGTGCCCCCTAGGGCCGGCCGGCCTCCCCCTTGCTCCTTTATATACGCGGGTAGGGGGCACCCTAGGACACACAAGTTGATCTTCGTGATCGTTCCTTAGCCGTGTGCGGTGCCCCCCTCCGCCATATTCCACCTCGGTCATATTGTTGTGGTGCTTAGGCGAAGCCCTGCGTCGGTAGAAAATCATCATCGTCACCACGCCGTTGTGCTGACGGAACTCATCCCTGAAACTTTGCTGGATCGGAGTCCGGGGATCGTCATCGAGCTGAACGTGTGCTGAACTCGGAGGTGCCGTACGTTCGGTGCTTGGATCGGTCGGATCATGAAGACGTACGACTACATCAACCGCGTTGTCATAACGCTTTCGCTTACGGTCTACGAGGGTACGTGGACAATACTCTCCCCTCTCGTTGCTATGCATCACCATGATCTTGCGTGTGCGTAGGAATTTTTTTGAAATTACTACGTTCCCCAACACGGGCCTCCTGTGCACTTTGGAGGGCCTTAGAAAGTTCGGAATTTTGATCCGAAATCTTGCGCTCTCAGGACTCACATTTGCTTATAGCATCCCTGATTCATGCTTCAAGCGGGCGGCTCGTGCCTCCTCCGCCTCCTTCTTGGCTTGGGCCAGCGCGCTCTTGAGGGTCTCGACCTCAGATGCATCAGCTATGAGCATAATTATAACACTCATCCAGATAACAAATCTGAGCTGATCTCATTTCGGACGTGTTTCAGTATCACATACCTTGCTTTTCCTCTAACTTTTGCCTTAGCTCGGACGCTTCGGCAGCATGGGAAGCTGACGCTTGCATCGCAGCCTGTTTGTTCAAATAGATATGTATGTTAATCTCCTACGCAAGATATTAGATCCTCTGTTTGGCCTTTCTTTGCGAACACCGAACAGAGTCTCAGGGGCTACTATCTATACACAAGCATTCCTCTTATATAGCTAAAAGGCATAATATCACATACCTCAAAGCCTCTCAGGAGGCTAGTGTAGGCCTCGTTCAACCCACTTTTTGCAGACTGAACCTTTTCAATCACCCTACCCATAAGGGTAAAATGTTCTTCCACAATGGTGGCGCTCTGAAGCGCTCCCACCAGAGTGTCCGGCGCCTCCGGATTGACAGAGGTAGCCGGTGGGGTGGGCGCGCCCCCTTCTTTTGAAGGAGGCTGCTCATCTAACTCCGGAGCCATGTGGGTCTCCGGAATGACATTTGGTTGGGGGCCAAATTGGACATGGCCCCCGTCTCCGGTCTCCATGGGGGTCGGTTCTCCCATGTTCTCGACAGTAGGGGTATCTGTTGGGGAACGTTGCAGAAAATAAAAAATTTCCTACAGTTTCACCAAGATCCATCTATGACTTCATCTAAGCAACGAGTGATAGGAGTGCATCTACATACCTTTGTAGATCGTGAGTGGAAGCGTTCAAGAGAACAGGGATGATGGAGTCGTACTCGCCATGATCCAAATCACCGATGACCAAGTGCTGAACGGACAACACCTCCGTGTTCAACACACGTACGGAGCGGATGACGTCTCCTCCTTCTTGATCCAGCAAGGGGGAAGGAGAGGTTGATGAAGATCCAGCAGCACGACGGCGTGGTGGTGGATGCAGCAGGACTCCGGCAGGGCTTCGCCAAGCTACTGCGGGAGGAGGAAGAGGTGTAGCAGGGGAGGGAGGCGCCAAGACTCAGGGTGCGGCTGCCCTCCCTCCCCCCTCCTTTATATAGGCCCCCAGGGGGGGCGCCGGCCCCTGGAGATCAGATCTCCCAGGGGGGCGGCGGCCAGGGGGGTGGAGTGCCCCCCAAGGCAAGTGGAGAGCCCCCCCACCCTAGGGTTTTCAACCCTAGGCGCAGGGGGGGCCCAAGGGGGGTGCACCAACCCACTAGGGGCTGGTTCCCCTCCCACTTCAGCCCACGGGGCCCTCCGAGATAGGTGGCCCCACCCGGTGGACCCCCGGGACCCTTCCGGTGGTCCCGGTACAATACCGGGTGACCCCGAAACTTTACCGATGGCCGAAACAACACTTCCTATATATAATTCTTTACCTCCGGACCATTCTGAAACTCCTTGTGACGTCCAGGATCTCATCCGGGACTCCGAACAACATTCGGTTTGCTGCATACTCATATTCATACAACCCTAGCATCACCGAACCTGAAGTGTGTAGACCCTACGGGTTCGGGAGACATGCAGACATGACCGAGATGGCTCTCCGGTCAATAACCAACAGCGAGATCTGGATACCCATGTTGGCTCCCACATACTCCTCGATGATCTCATCGGATGAACCACGATGTCGAGGATTCAAGCAACCTCGTATACTATTCCCTTTGTCAATCGGTACGTTACTTGCTCGAGACTCGATCTTTAGTATCCCAATACCTCGTTCAGTCTCTTTACCGGCAAGTCACTTTACTCATTCCGTAATGCATGATCTCGTGACTAGACACTTGGTCACTTTGAGCTCATTATAATGATGCATTACCGAGTGGGCCCAGAGATACCTCTCCGTCATACGGAGTGACAAATCCCAGTCTCGATCCGTGTCAACCCAACAGACACTTTCGGAGATACCTGTAGTGCACCTTTATAGTCACCCAGTTACGTTGTGACATTTGGTACACCCAAAGCACTCCTACGGTATCTGGGAGTTACACGATCTCATGGTCTAAGGAAAAGATACTTGACATTGGAAAAGCTCTAGCAAAACGAACTACACGATCTTGTGCTATGCTTAGGATTGGGTCTTGTCCATCACATGATTCTCCTAATGATGTGATCCCGTTATCAACGACATCTAATGTCCATAGTCAGGAAACCATGACTATCTGTTGATCAACGAGCTAGTCAACTAGAGGCTTACTAGGGACATATTATGGTCTATGTATTCACACGTGTATTACGATTTCCGGATAATACAATTATAGCATGAATAAAGACAATTATCATGAACAAGGAAATATAATAATATCCTTTTATTATTGCCTCTAGGGCATATTTCCAACAGTCTCCCACTTGCACTAGAGTCAATAATCTAGTTACATTGTGATGAATCGAACACCCATAGAGTTCTGGTGTTGATCATGTTTTGCTTGCGAAAGAGGTTTAGTCAACGGATCTGCGACATTCAGATCCGTATGTACTTTGCAAATATCTATGTCTCCATCTTGAACATTTTCACGGATGGAGTTGAAACGACGCTTGATGTGCCTGGTCTTCTTGTGAAACCTGGGCTCCTTGGCAAGGGCAATAGCTCCAGTGTTGTCACAGAAGAGTTTGATCGGCCCCGATGCATTGGGTATGACTCCTAGGTCGGTGATGAACTCCTTCACCCAAATTGCTTCATGCGCTGCCTCCGAGGCGGCCATGTACTCCGCTTCACATGTAGATCCCGCCACGATGCTCTGCTTGCAGCTGCACCAGCTTACTGCTCCACCATTCAACATATACACGTATCCGGTTTGTGACTTAGAGTCATCCAGATCTGTGTCGAAACTAGCGTCGATGTAACCCTTTACGACGAGCTCTTTGTCACCTCCATAAACGAGAAACATGTCCTTTGTCCTTTTCAGGTACTTCAGGATATTCTTGACCGTTGTCCAGTGTTCCTTGCCGGGATTACTTTGGTACCTTCCTACCAAACTTACGGCAAGGTTTACATCAGGTCTAGTACACAGCATGGCATACATCATAGATCCTATGGTTGAAGCATAGGGGATGACACTCATCTCTTCTTTATCTTTTGCCGTGGTCGGGCATTGAGCCGAGCTCAATTTCACACCTTGCAGTACAGGCAAGAACCCTTTCTTGGACTGATCCATTTTGAACTTCTTCAAAATCTTATCAAGGTATGTGCTTTGTGAAAGACCTATGAGGCGTCTCGATCTATCCCTATAGATCTTGATGCCTAATATGTAAGCAGCTTCTCCAAGGTCCTTCATTGAAAAACACTTATTCAAGTAGGCCTTAATGCTGTCCAAAAGTTCTATATCATTTCCCATCAAAAGTATGTCATCTACATATAATATGAGAAATGCTACAGAGCTCCCACTCACTATCTTGTAAACGCAGGCTTCTCCATAAGTCTGCATAAACCCAAACGCTTTGATCATCTCATCAAAGCGAATGTTCCAACTCCGAGATGCTTGCACCACCCATAAATGGATCGCTGGAGCTTGCATACCTTGTTAGCATTCTTAGGATCGACAAAACCCTCCGGCTGCATCATATACAGTTCTTCCTTAAGATGTCCATTAAGGAATGCCGTTTTGACGTCCATCTGCCATATCTCATAATCATAGTATGCGGCAATTGCTAACATGATTCGGACGGACTTCAGCTTCGCTACGGGAGAGAAAGTCTCATCGTAGTCAACCCCTTGAACTTGCCGATAACCCTTAGCGACAAGTCGAGCTTTATAGATGGTAATATTACCATCCGCGTCCGTCTTCTTCTGAAAGATCCATTTCTTTTCTATCGCTCGCCGATCATTGGGCAAGTTTGTCAAAGTCCATACTTTGTTTTCATACATGGATTCTATCTCGGATTGCATGGCTTCAAGCCATTTGTTGGAATCTGGGCCCGCCATCGCTTCTTCATAGTTCGAAGGTTCACCGTTGTCTAACAACATGATTTCCAGGACAGGGTTGCCATACCACTCTGGTGTGGAACGTGTCCTTGTGGACCTACGAAGTTCAGTAGCAACTTGATCCGAAGTACCTTGATCATCATCATTAATTTCCTCTCCAGTTGGTGTAGGCACCAGAGGAACATTTTCCTGAGCTGCACTACTTCCGGTTCAAGAGGTAGTACTTCATCGAGTTCTACTTTCCTCCCACTTACTTCTTTCGAGAGAAACTCTTTTTCCAGAAAGGATCCGTTCTTGGCAACAAAGATCTTGCCCTTGGATCTTAAGTAGAAGGTATACCCAATGGTTTCCTTAGGGTATCCTATGAAGACGCATTTTTCTGACTTGGGTTCGAGCTTTTCAGGTTGAAGTTTCTTGACATAAGCATCGCATCCCCAAACTTTTAGAAACGACAGCTTAGGTTTCTTCCCAAACCATAATTCATACGGTGTCGTCTCAACGGATTTAGACGGTGCCCTATTTAAAGTGAATGTAGCTGTCTCTAGAGCGTATCCCCAAAATGATAGCGGTAAATCGGTAAGAGACATCATAGATCGCACCATATCCAATAGAGTGCGATTACGACGTTCGGACACACCATTACGCTGAGGTGTGCCAGGCGGCGTGAGTTGTGAAACGATTCCACATTTCCTTAAGTGTGTACCAAATTCGTGACTTAAGTATTCTCCTCCACGATCTGATCATAGGAACTTTATCTTTCGGTCATGTTGATTCTCTACCTCATTATGAAATTCCTTGAACTTTTCAAAGGTCTCAGACTTGTGTTTCATCAAGTAGACATACCCATATCTACTCAAGTCATCAGTGAGAGTGAGAACATAACGATATCCTCCACGAGCCTCAACGCTCATTGGACCGCACACATCGGTATGTATGATTTCCAATAAGTTGGTTGCTCGCTCCATTGTTCCGGAGAACAGAGTCTTGGTCATTTTGCCCATGAGGCATGGTTCGCACGTGTCAAATGATTCATAATCGAGAGACTCTAAAAGTCCATCAGCATGGAGCTTCTTCATGCGCTTGACACCAATGTGACCAAGGCGATAGTGCCACAAGTATGTGGGACTATCGTTATCAACTTTACATCTTTTGGTATTCACACTATGAATATGTGTAACATTACGTTTGAGATTCATTAAGAATAAACCATTGACCATCGGGGCATGACCATAAAACATATCTCTCATATAAATAGAACAACCATTATTCTCGGATTTAAATAAGTAGCCATCTCGTATCAAACGAGATCCAGATACAATGTTCATGCTCAAACTTGGCACTAAATAACAATTATTGAGGTTCATAACTAATCCCATGGGTAAATGTAGAGGTAGCGTGCCGACGGTGATCACATCGACCTTGGAACCATTCCCGACGCGCATCGTCACCTCGTCCTTCGCCAGTCTCCGCTTATTCCATAGCTCCTGCTGTGAGTTACAAATGTGAGCAACGGCACCGGTATCAAATACCCAGGAGTTACTACGAGTACTGGTAAGGTACACATCAATTACATGTATATCACATATACCTTTAGTGTTGTCGGCCTTCTTGTCCGCTAAGTATTTGGGGCAGTTCCGCTTCCAGTGACCCTTCCCTTTGCAATAAAAGCACTCAGTCTCAGGCTTGGGTCCATTCTTTGACTTCTTCCCGGCAACTGGCTTATCGGGTGCAGCAACATCTTTGCCGTCCTTCTTGAAGTTCTTCTTACCCTTGCCCTTCTTGAACTTAGTGGTCTTATTGACCATCAACACTTGATGTTCTTTCTTGATTTCAACCTCTGCTGACTTCAGCATTGAAAATACTTCAGGAATGGTCTTCACCATCCCCTGCATATTGTAGTTCAACACAAAGCTCTTGTAGCTTGGTGGGAGCGACTGAAGGATTCTGTCAATGACCGCCTCGTCCGGGAGGTTAATGTCCAGCTGGGACAGGCGGTTGTGCAACCCAGACATTTTGAGTATATGCTCACTGACAGAAATATTTTCCTCCATCTTACAACTATAGAACTTGTCGGAGACTTCATATCTCTTGACCAGGGCATGAGCTTGGAAAACCATTTTTAGCTCCTCGAACATCTCATATGCTCCGTGTTTCTCAAAACGCTTTTGGAGCCCCGGTTCTAAGCTGTAAAGCATGCCGCACTGAACGAGGGAGTAATCATCAGCACGTGACTGCCAAGCGTTCATAACGTCTTGGTTCTCTGGGATGGGTGCTTCACCTAGCGGTTCTTCTAGGACATATGCTTTCTTGGCAGCTATGAGGATGATCCTCAGGTTCCGGACCCAGTATGTATAGTTGCTGCCATCATCTTTCAGCTTGGTTTTCTCTAGGAATGCGTTGAAGTTCATGTTGACATGAGCGTTGGCCATTTGATCTACAAGACATATTTGCAAAGGTTTTAGACTAAGTTCATGATAATTAAGTTCGTCTAATCAAATTATTTAATGAACTCCCACTCAGATTAGACATCCCTCTAGTCATCTAAGTGTTACACGATCCGAGTCGACTAGGTTGTGTCCGATCATCACGTGAGACGGACTAGTCATCATCGGTGAACATCTCCATGTTGATCATATCTTCCATACGACTCATGTTCGACCTTTCGGTCTCTGTGTTCCGAGGCCATGTCTGTACATGCTAGGCTTGTCAAGTTAACCCTAAGTGTTTTGCATGTGTAAAACTGTCTTACACCCGTTGTATGTGAATGTAAGAATCTATCACACCCGATCATCACGTGGTGCTTCGAAACGACGAACTTTAGCAACGGCGCACAGTTAGGGGAGAACACTTTCTTGAAATTGTTATAAGGGATCATCTTATTTACTACCGTCGTTCTAAGTAAACAAGATGCATAAACATAATAAACATCACATGCAATTATATAAAGTAGGGACATGATATGGCCAGTATCATATAGCTCCTTCGATCTCCATCTTCAGGGCTCCATGATCATCTACGTCACCGGCATGACACCATGATCTCCATCATCATGATCTCCATCATTGTGTCTTCATGAAGTTGTCACGCCAACGACTACTTCTACTTCTATGGCTAACGCGTTTAGCAATAAAGTAAAGTAATTTACATGGCGTTCTTCAATGACACGCAGGTCATACAAAAAATAAAGACAACTCCTATGGCTCCTGCTGGTTGTCATACTCATCGACATGCAAGTCGTGATTCCTATTACAAGAACATGATCTCATACATCACAATATATCATTCATCATTCATCACAACTTCTGGCCATATCACATCACATGACAATTGCTGCAAAAACAAGTTAGACGTCCTCTAATTGTTGTTGCATCTTTTATGTGGCTGCAATTGGGTTCTAGCAAGAACGTTTTCTTACCTACGAATAACCATAACGTGATTTTGTCAACTTCTATTTACCCTTCATAAGTACCCTTTTCATCGAATCCGCTCCAACTAAAGTAGGAGAGACAGACACCCGCTAGCCACCTTATGCAACTAGTGCATGTCAGTCGGTGGAACCTGTCTCACGTAAGCGTATGTGTAAGGTCGGTCCGGGCCGCTTCATCCCACAATACCGCTGAAGCAAGAAAAGACTAGTAGCGGCAAGCAAGTTGACAAGATCTACGCCCACAACAAATTTGTGTTCTACTCGTGCAATAGAGAACTACGCATACACCTAGCTCATGATGCCACTATTGGGGAACGTTGCAGAAAATAAAAAAATTCTACGGTTTCACCAAGATCCATCGATGAGTTCGTCTAAGCAACGAGTGATAGGAGTGCATCTACATACCTTTGTAGATCGTGAGCGGAAGCGTTCAAGAGAACAGGGATGATGGAGTCGTACTCGCCGTGATCCAAATCACCGATGACCAAGTGCTGAACGGACAGCACCTCCGCGTTCAACACATGTACGGAGCGGATGACGTCTCCTCCTTCTTGATCCAGCAAGGGGCAAGGAGAGGTTGATGAAGATCCAGCAGCACGACGGCGTGGTGGTGGATGCAGCAGGACTCCGGCAGGGCTTCGCCAAGCTACTGCAGGAGGAGGAAGAGGTGTAGCAGGGGAGGGAGGCGCCAAGACTCAGGGTGCGGCTGCCCTCCCTCCCCCCTCCTCTATATAGGCCCCCAGGGGGGGCGCCGGACCCTGGAGATCAGATCTCCCAGGGGGGGCGGCGGCCAGGGGGTGGAGTGCCCCCCAAGGCAAGTGGAGAGCCCCCCCCCACCCTAGGGTTTCCAACCCTAGGCGCAGGGGGGGCCAAGGGGGGGCGCACCAGCCCACTAGGGGCTGGTTCCCCTCCCACTTCAGCCCACGGGGCCCTCCGGGATAGGTGGCCCCAACCGATGGACCCCTGGGACCCTTCCGGTGGTCCCGGTACAATACCGGGTGACCCCAAAACTTTCCCGATGGCCGAAACAGCACTTCCTATATATAATTCTTTACCTCCGGACCATTCCGAAACTCCTTGTGACGTCCAGGATCTCATCTGGGACTCCGAACAACATTCGGTTTGCTGCATACTCATATTCATACAACCCTAGCGTCACCGAACCTTAAGTGTGTAGACCCTACGGGTTCGGGAGACATGCAGACATGACCGAGATGGCTCTCCGGTTAATAACCAACAGAGGGATCTGGATACCCATGTTGGCTCCCACATACTCCTCGATGATCTCATTGGATGAACCACGATGTCGAGGATTCAAGCAACCCCGTATACTATTCCCTTTGTCAATCGGTACGTTACTTTCCCGAGACTCGATCGTCAGTATCCCAATACCTCGTTCAGTCTCGTTACCGGCAAGTCACTTTACTCGTTCTGTAATGCATGATACCGTGACCAGACACTTGGTCACTTTGAGCTCATTATGATGATGCATTACCGAGTGGGCCCAGAGATACCTCTCCGTCATACGGAGTGACAAATCCTAGTCTCGATCCGTGTCAACCCAACAGACACTTTCGGAGATACCTGTAGTGCACCTTTATAGTCACCCAGTTACGTTGTGACGTTTGGTACACCCAAAGCACTCCTACGGTATCCGGGAGTTACACGATCTCATGGTCTAAGGAAAAGATACTTGACATTGGAAAAGCTCTAGCAAAACGAACTACACGATCTTGTTCTATGCTTAGGATTGGGTCTTGTCCATCACATCATTCTCCTAATGATGTGATCCCGTTATCAATGACATCTAATGTCCATAGTCAGGAAACCATGACTATCTGTTGATCAACGAGCTAGTCAACTAGAGGCTTACTAGGGACATATTATGGTCTATGTATTCACACGTGTATTACGATTTCCGGATAATACAATTATAGCATGAATAAAGACATTTATCATGAACAAGGAAATAAAATAATAATCCTTTTATTATTGCCTCTAGGGCATATTTCCAACAGTATCACCCTTTGGCATCGTCTTGGCGGCCTCCCGCACTTCTCCCTGTACCGGGAGGGTCCTTCGGGACAACACCTCAGTGTTATCCATAGCAGTGGGGGGAGGCTGGCGGAGGTGACTTTCTCTCCATCATGTTCGGACCCAGCGAGTTCCAAGAAGATGAGGATCGCTGGGGGAGGTGACGAGCCGGACTGCAGCACGCAATTCAAAATGTTATAATCACAAGGCGAAAAGCCGGATATATATACAGTACCTTTGAATACTTACGATTCGGCCAGGGGCTTCGGCCTGGGGCGCCATTCGTCAGTGTCCGTCTCGGAATCATCCGTAAGGGAGGTTCTCCCTTTCTTGGACGCTTCCGCATCTAGATCCATGGAAGCTGCCCTCTTCTTCTTTCTCCCCATAAGGGGGTAATTGCTTTCTTCCTCCTCCTCTTCATCTTCGGCATGAGAGGAGAGAGTTTTGGTGTCTTCGGACACTACGTCTGAAGCGCCTTTACGACGGAGGCCACCCTTGGCCTCTTTGCTCTTCTTCTTGACCTTCTTTTTCGGCACCTGATATGGCACCGGGACTAGCATCCTCGTCAATAGAGGAATAGCTGGGTATTCGGGTAGCGGAGCCGGATAGTGAATCCGCTCTGCCTTCTTTGTCCATCCCTGTGGGGAGAATGGAGAGTTTGGTATGCTCCTTGGACTTACAAAACAAGGTTATCAGAAAACTTACGGGAGTCGCTGCATGAGTACAGTCATGGCCGAGGTCTTCGGTCGTCTTCGGCCACGTCTTTTGGGTCTTGAAAAGTAGCTTCCACATGTCTTCGTGCTTTGTGCCGAAGAACCGCTGTAGGGTCCGGGGACTGGCCGGGTAGAACTCCCACATATACTCTTGACGCGCCTGGCAGGGGAGAATCCGGCGAAAGAGCATCACCTGGATCACGCTGGCAAGACTGGTATTCTTATCTACCATGCTCTTGACGCGCCTCTGCAGCGTCATCACCTTGTCGGACGACGCCCAGTCAAGGCCCTTGTTGAGCCAGGATGCCAGCCGCATTGGAGGCCCGGACTTCAACTCGGGAGGAGCGGCCCATGTGGAGTCACGAGGTTCCGTGACATAGAACCACCCTTGTTGTCATCCCTTAACGGTCTCCACGAAGGTACCCTTGGGCCAGGTGACGTTGGGAAGCTTGCTCACCATGGCGCCTCCGCACTCCGCATGTTGGCCATCCACCACTTTCGGCTTCACATTGAAGACCTTGAGCCATAGGCCGAAGTGGGGGAATGCGGAGGAATGCCTCGCATACGACGATGAAGGCCGAAATGTTGAGGAAGGAATTTGGGGATAGATCATGGAATCTAGCCTGTAGTAAAACATGAGACCATGGACGAAAGGATGAAGGGGAAATCCTAGTCCATGAAGGAAATGAGGGATGAATACCACCCTCACATTGGGCTCCGGAGTGGGGACAATCTGCTTTTCGGCAGGAAGCCAGTGGGCGATTTCCTTGGCTAGGTACCCCGCTTCCCGGAGCTCCTGGATGTTCCCCTCCGTGACGGAGGAGGCCATCCATTTGCCCTACGCTCCAGATCCGGACATGGCTGGAATGTTTGCAGGGGACAAAAAAGGTTGAGACTTGGGCTGGAGCTCGAAGGTGGATAGGCTGAGGAGGAAGAAGGCGTGGGGTAAAAGGGTGGATCCTTATCTCCTTATAAAGGCAGTAAATATCAAGCATCCCCCCACGAGCCTTAAAGCTCGCCTATTTCCAAGGGGTCGTGCGAACGGCACGGTTGGGTTTCCCAAACCCGTATTGATGAGAATCTCGTAATAAGAGGACACGGTCTCTGCTTTGACAAGACGTATCACCGGAGGCTGCGTCTCGAAACGCGAAACGGCAGGTCAAAAACGATTCAAAATAATGAAGTGGCCAGACGTAACGTCCCACCAGTAAAGTTGTCAGAAGATAGAGCTTATTTTTGCTTAAGTATTTTGCCTTTGTGATTCAAGGTTGTGACTATTGTATAGAGCCGGATATAGTTCTTTTGATCAACAACTTTGGAGTATTCGGAGGAGGAACCCGCCTTGCAATGCCGAAGACAATCTGCGCGCCGGACATATCGTCATTGAAACCTGGTTCAAGGGCTACTGAGGGAATCCTGGATTAGGGGGTCCCCGGGCGTCCATGCTATGCGACGTGGGCCGGACTGATGGGCCATGAAGGTGCAAGATAGAGGCTTCCCCCCTGTCCGGACGGGACTCCCCTTGGCATGGAAGGCAAGCTTAGCGTTCGGATATGAAGATTCCTTTCTCTGTAATCCGACTCTGTACAACCCTGGCCCCCTTCGGTGTCTATATAAACCGAAGGGTTTAGTCCGTAGAGGCAATCATAATCATACATGCTAGACATCTAGGGTTTAGCCATTACCATCTCGAGGTAGATCAACTCTTGTATACCCTATACTCATCAAAGTCAATCAAGCAGGAAGTAGGGTATTACCTCCATTAAGAGGGCCCGAACCTGGGTAAACATCGTGTCCCTGCCTCCTGTTACCTTCGATCCTTAGACGCATAGTTTGGGACCCCCTACCCGAGATCTGTCGGTTTTGACACTGACAGTGGGGACTTGAGGGATTTCCATGGTGAAACCATTCTGCACCATAGTCGACATCTCATCGTCAATTGCTCGAAGACAGATCTTCATCTTCTCCTTACAGAAGCGGTAGTTCGTCCCATCGAAGATGGGGATCTTGAGGTGCAACTTGTAACTCACTAAAGCCATACATAAATTCAAAGATTGTTAGACCAAAATAAGCAAAGTCAAGGAGTACCTTGCTCTGGTACCAATTGTAAGAACGAAGTATGTCTACTAGAGGGGGTGAATGGGAGTTTTAAATTTTAGAAACTTCAATACTCTCAGAACTCAACAGTGGAATGAAAGATAACTGACATTAGTGAGTGAAAGTAAACTACCAAATTAAAACTAGATGCAGTCATCAATGAAAATCACATGGTTGTATTCAGTCATGCAAAGCAGTTTGAATGATAATGTGCAAAGAAATAACCAGTGATGCTCGATGGTGACAAAGAATTTGGTAGACCAGTTTGTTCTTCTGCAGAAGGACAACATCTGGTTGGAGGGGTTGTGATTTAACACAGAAGATAAAATCTCTTCGCCCTATTCTCGTTGACAGTTGGTTCGTCAACCAATGTCGATCACTTGTGGTAGATACTTGAGGCCATCTGTGAACCTTTACGCACTTCTTCTTTGAGAACCACAATGTAGCGCCCAAGATGCGATTATAACCCGATCACGTGATGAATTCGTGATTGGGGCACAACCGCATTTCGAGCACATAGCAACGTGGATATCATTACAACATACCATGTACTGAATAGATGAGAATACCAGATAAAGGCTTACACTCGCCACAAGCTACAACACGAATACAACAATACATCAATACATAGCAAGCATCATACAGAAGAGCAGAATCCGACTACGGATGAAATCAAACGAAAAAGAAGAAAATCATAGGCTCCCGGCCCGGAACCTATCCCTTGATCGAAGAAGAAGAAGAGGAAGAACTCCAACAAGTAAGCATCGCACTCGCGTCAGATCATCGCATTACATGTACCTGCAACTTTTGTTGTAGTAATCTGTGAGCCACGAGGACTCAGCAATCCCATTACCATGGGTATCAAGACTAACAAAGCTTAATGGGTATGGAATGGTTAAGTGGTGAGGTTGCAGCAAGCACTAGGCATTATATGGTGGCTAACTAACGAGTACAGGAGTAAGAAGAGTAACTACGCATAACGGTCACAAACTAGTAATGATCAATAAGTGATCCTGAACTACTTACGAGTCAAACATAACCCCACCGTGTTCTCTTCCCGAACTCCCTCAAAAAGAGACGATCACAGTTACGCACGCGGTTCGTGTATTTTAATTCGGGTTTAGTGTCAAGTTCTCTACAACCGGTTATTATAAATTTCCAAGTCGCAACATAAACGTGGGCACGGCTCTCGAAAAGATTTAACCCTGCAGGGGTGTCCCAACTTAGTCCATCACAAACTCTCACGATCCGCGTAGGAAAATCCTCCATTCCAGGACAACCCGATGAATGTCGGAATCCCGGTGCACAAGTCATTTCAACAATGGTAAAACAAAACCAGCAAGACCTCCCGACGTGCCGACACCCCGATAGGAGCCGCGCGTATCTCGTCTCAGGCCACAATCGGATTGCCCAAACTTTCAGTAGACCAATCCAGAGTTGCCCCTGGAGGCCACCAGCAGTTGACAGGTTTGGACCAACACTCATGAGGAGCACTAGCCTGGGTTGTTGATTAAGAATCCTCGGGTGCTAGCCAGTCCCTATGCAAGTTTTTAGTTATTATTAGGCAAATGGTAAAACTAAGGTTGCGCCTTGCTGGAGGAGTTTTATTCAAAACGAACTATCAACGAGGGCCCATAAACCCTGACCGTGTAAGGAACGCAAAACAAGGAACATAACACCGGTATGACGTAAACTAGAGCGGCAAGAATGGAACAAAACACCAAGCCAAAGGCCGAGCCTTCCACCCTTACCAAGTATATATGTGCATTAATAAAATAATAGATATTGTGATATCCCATGATATTTATGCCCCAACATGGAACAACCTGCATCTGCACCTGCAACGCTATAAGAGGGGTTGACCAAAGCGGTAACATAGTCAAACAACGGTTTGCTAGGATGGTGGAAAATGTTAGAGGTTGTACCATGGCAAAATTGGGAGGCTAGACAAACAAGTGATAGGTAGCGCCACATAGAGATAACATCGAGACAACTAGTAAGCAAAGATAGTAGTGATATCCAAGGTGATGGTCATCTTGCCTGAAATCCAACTAGGAAAAAGACCAAATTCATGAAGTAGACGAACGGGCGTAGTCGAACGAATCCTCACAATCACAACATTACCAGAACTATCGAGAAGAAGCAACACCGGAAAGAAACAAACAACATGGTAAACACACATCATAACCATGGCATGATGCACAATCAAGTATGATGCATGTCCATTTGAATGAGGCATGGCATGGCAAATTGCAACAAACAATGCTACAAATTAACTGAAGCTCAATATGCAACGGGTTGCATATTGACAAAACTCCACATTCAAATCATTTAGTTCACTCTCACTTAGGTACTCACCAATATTAAATGTTGGTTAACATGGCAAGAGGCAAAGCATAATTAATCTACCTATCTAGGCAATTTAAATGAGACCGGAAACAACAAACAATAATTCCGGAAAATCCTCATATGCAATTTTCGAATTTGGTGTTGTTCTAATTAAAATACAATTTTAGAGTTATTATGCAGCAAAATAAAGTGCACCATGATAACCTACATATTTTTCTACCCCATTTACATATAAATTTATTTAATTTGGAGCTACGATTATTTAGTTATGAAATAAACCATTTTAACATGTTATTTATGCAAATTAATGCAAACAATAATTTTAAAATTTTTAAGTTGGATGAGAGTTGGATATTATTAAGCTATGCAAAATTCCGAGCATTTTACATATAAAGTTTGTTTAATTTCGATGCATAGTTTGTGAGATATGATATGCATGAACACGAGGGTTTTTCTGCAATTCTGGCGTTCTATGGATAATTAGCAAATCGCATGGACAGGAAAAAAAACACAGCTGGGCCGAAACTGATTAGCCCAGCAGTGTACAGGGGCAAACAGTGGCTGGGCGAGGCTCACCAGAGGGCCTTGGGCCAGCTCGGCGGAGCGGATCTGGGTCACGGGGCAGACAGAGCGGGGCGCGAGGCTGGGCCTGTTCGGAGCTGGCTGGCGTGTGCGGTCAACGGGCATCCGGATGGAGCAGAGCTCGATGCAGCGACGCAGGGGTCGTAGCGGCGCGATGCAGAGGAAGGGAGGCAGCGGGACCTGGCACGAACGCCGGCGGAGGGGCTTGAGGAGCTCGGGCGCGGCTGGTCGGGAGGAGCAGGAGAATGCCTCGGGTCGCCGAGGAGGTGAACGGCAGGGAGGCGCGACACTGGACGCCGACTGCAAGGAAGCCCGGGGCAGGGGAAGCAGCAACCATGGGGACCGGGAGGAGCTCGGCTCTCCTCGGGCGTTGCAGGCTGCTGGTGGAGGAGACGCGCCGGCGTGGGAAGGCTTGGGGCTGTGCTGTTGCTGTGGGCTCGAGGAAGAAGCAGAGTAGGCCGCGGGACGAGGTGGCTCCTGGTCGCCGAAGAGGAAGCAGAGGACGGCGCGACGGGAAGCAGACGAAGAGGAGTGGATCCGGCCAGAGGCGAAGGGTCGGCCCAGATCAGGGCCAGGGTGGCCTCGGTGACTGGCGGCAATGGTTGGAGGCGGGGCGCCGGCGTGGTTCTGTGTGAGAGAGAGAAGTGAGGCGAGAGGGATGTTACAGAGAGAGAGAGAGAGCAGCGGGGAAGGAGGAGAAGGAGGGCACGGCCTGGCCGTGGTCTTGCGGGCGGCGGGCGCGGGTGCTCGAGGAGCTCCTCTCTCCGGCGGTTAGGTGTGAGACTAAGCCACAATAGTAACATACCCGCACACATGTTTCTAGGCTATATTACTATCTTCATAATCGATAGTAACATAAGTATGATGTCATGCAAAGCTTCATTTATTAGCTTATAGACTCATATTGCATTGGGACATGTGATGTTACAGTAACTACTCCCTCCGTCAAGGTGAGTAAGTCATCTTAGGTTGTGCACCGTGACCAAGGAGGGGAAAACGAGAGACATTAATATTTATTTGCTAATTAATAGCATTGCATGCAATGAACTAACCACTGCATGTCGTGTTTGGTAGTCTCAAGTCATTAAAAGCATGCACACCCCTTGTCTATTATTGGTCGATATGTGAAGAAACAAGAAACGAGGTAGAAGTTAATGCAGCGTGCCTTAGTATTTTGGGATTATTTGGTTTTCGTAAGATGACTTACACACCTAGACGGAGGGAGTAGCTAAGTTACTGAGACTACCTCTCTCCACATTAACTCATTGCCATGTAAGCAAATTTTGCTGAGTTGGACTCGATGTTACTGCTGAAGTTACTCCCACTGTGGCTAGTCTGAGGGGATCGGAAAGAGGCAGGGCGAGCGTTGGTTGGGCAGGTGGATCGGGAGGAGATCCCGAGGAAGAAGAGGGGTGGTTGACTTGTGGCGGCGCGATGGGACAAGGGGGCTAGGTCAAAATTGGACTAGGGGTGGACTGCTATATATAGTAGGCGGTAGATAGGAGGATTTTGTGGCAATCTGGACGCTTCGATCATAATCAGACGATCCGGAAAAAATAGGTTAGGGGAGTCCAAATGAGAAACGAAGATATTTTGGGGATGTTTAGAGATGATCCGGACCCATCGGTAACAACAACCAAGTTTGGGTTCGGGAATTTTCGAACTCACACGAGGGGGTCTGAGAACTGTGCAGAGAGGGTCAAACGGTCGGACAACAAAGAACGGTTGGTTTGAGAAAGGTCAACAGAGTCGAGGAAGAAGCTGGAACTACGAACAACTACGAGTTTTATGAAAAACATGCGGATGCAATGCGCATGATGCCATGACGAATGCAACAAACAAATAAAACACACGGCAACAATGAAAATAACTGGAAGACGTCTGGAGCGTCGTCTCGGGTCGTTACACACAATCACTCTTGATCTCTGGAGAAATTGACACCTAACCATCTAGAGATTTTGCAGCTCTCAAGAGTAATAGGTGGAGTGTACTGGACTTAGATTAGAGTGATGCTAAACCACTATCTAATTCTTCGGCTATAGGGTTTTCTTCTCGGTGGATTTTAAACTCACATCACTTTGGACAAGGGGTTGCTCAGCAATCTTCTCTAAATCAAGTGGAGCAGCACCGGACAAAGCCGATGCAGGGTGGCTATTTATAGCCGCAGACTTCCCACATGGGAAATGACCATGTTGGATGTGTAGTGCAGCCAATAGCCAACCCATACATTTACAACGGTCAGATTTGAAAGAAACGGTAACACTACTTGAGGAACAAGTAATGCTAACTCTTCAGTCAGAGTAAAATCTCTTGCAGCGAAGAAGATCACAGTCTCTTGCTACAAGTATTTGCTCGAAACACAAAGAGATTTCTCTCACAACTTTCATGGATTGAGTTTAGCATGAGAGATCCAATGCTTCGAACACTATACCCCCGCTTAATAGTACGATGGTTCTATCACTCAATGAAAGAAAAGAACAACGTAAAGAATGCAGCGTATGTACTTCGTCTTCGACTTCTTTCGGCGGCAGTCACTTCCAAATGACTAGATTATAGGTGAAGAACCCTACGCATGCTGCCAACACAACAATTCAATTGCTTGTTTGTTTCAGACATAGTTAAATTGCTCGTTTCAGTTACTTTCTTTGTCCTCAGTTAATGAGATGCACAAACAATGTTGCCTTATGTAGGGTACTTGTATAACTATTAGTTGGCATAATTAAATGCCATGCCATTTCAATACACTCGCAAAGTGCGTGTTAAGCTTTGAAATCTATTAACCAACTATTACTGCATGAGGCTCACAATCTAGTTTATACGAGGCTAATGATTGCATAGTTTTGCATGTTGTAGTAGGTTTGTATGAATCCCTCTGCAGTTCATTATGCTCCCTAAGACTCGAAACATGCCACACAATATTCCAGCTAGTTAATACGAGGTACACAATGCCTAACTGCTTGCTTACTTACATGCATGATATATCTAATGTTCAATAGCTGCCAGTGGTCTAAATTTGTAATGTGTTAGTGTTTTGGATTTGGCCCCAGCATCATGCTCCTTTGGTGAGCGAAGAGAGATTTCTATATGCATGCTACACAGACTACAATCTTTATAATTTTTGACATATCACTTGTTTATGCTTCATGATGTGTACATTATTGTTACTCCTATTTGCCATGTACAAGATAGTCTATCTTGCTCGCTTCACTGTTGTAACCATATTTTTTCCTAAGTCATGTGTAGTTACAGAAACATTTCAGGATAAAATGACATCAATACAAAGCTCTCATAGCAGTGTGGCAGGTCCGTTACCAAATGATTATGGATTGGAATTAGAATGTGATGTCTACTACACAACTTATTCTTGTAGACTCGTGTTGGGCCTCCAAGCGCAGAGTTTTGTAGGATAGTAGCAATTTTTCCCTCAAGTGGATGACCTAAGGTTTATCAATCCATGGGAGGCGTAGGATGAGGATGGTCTCGCTCAAACAACCCTACAATCAAATATATGAAATCTCTTGTGTCCCCAACATACCCAATACAATGGAAAATATTTTAGGTGCACTAGTTCGGCCAAGAGATGGTGATACAAGTGTAGTATGCATAGTAGATATATGTTTTTTGTAATCTGAAATATAAGAACAGCAAGGTCACAAGTGATAAAACAGAGCGCAGACGGTATTGCAATGCTTAGAAACAAGGCCTAGGGTTCATACTTTCACTTGTGCAATCTCTGAACACTCCTAACATAATTGAATCATATAACAATCCCTCAACGTTCGACAAAGAATCACTCCAAAGTTCTTATCTAGCGGACAACATACGATGAAATTTTGGTAGGGTACGAAACACCTCAAAGTTATCCTTTTCTCATCATTCTACTAGGCCATCCCTACAAGTGTCACAAACAGCCCTAGAGTTCGTACTAAAATAAAACCATATGATACACATCAACCAACTCAAATGTTACCTAGAAACTCCAGTGTCACCAATATGCATCAAACAACTTCAAATTCATAATATTCAATCCAACACAAAGAACTTCAAAGACTGCCCCCAAGATTTCTACCGGAGAAAGTAGGACAAAAAAATGCATCAACCCCTATGCATAGATTACCCCCAATGTCCCCGCGGGAATCTGCAAGTTGATTGCCAAAACATATATGGCAGTCCCTTCCTATTAAATAGGGTTTTGTACGGAGGGGGATTTGAGGTTTCAAGCGGATTGGGTGGAAGAGGGGGATTCACCAAATCCTCGAAACTCTCCTCCTCCCAAAACCTCCACAATCCCTTGCTGTCAAACGATGCTACTTCGCTTTTTTTAGACAACAATGCTACTTTGCTGGATGAATAAATGAGGAACCAGTGATGTCTACTACGCAACCTTCTCCTTGTAGACGTTGTTGGCCTCCAAGTGCAGAGGTTTCTAGGACAGTAGCAAATTTCCCTCAAGTGGATGACCTAAGGTTTATCAATCCGTGGGAGGCATAGGATGAAGATGGTCTCTCTCAAGCAACCCTGCAACCAAATAACAAAGAGTCTCTTGTGTCCCCAACACACCCAATACAATGGTGAATTGTATAGGTGCATTAGTTCGGCGAAGAGATGGTGATACAAGTGCAATATGGATGGTAGATATTGGTTTTGTAATCTGAAAATATAAAAACAGCAAGGTAGCAAGTGGTAAAAGTGAGCGTAAACGGTATTGCAATGCTAGGAAACAAGGCCTAAGGTTCATACTTTCACCAGTGCAAGTTATCTCAACAATAATAACATAATTAGATCATATAACTATCCCTCAACATGCAACAAAGAGTCACTCCAAAGTCACTAATAGCGGAGAACAAACAAAGAGATTATTGTAGGGTACGAAACCGCCTCAAAGTTATTCTTTCTGATTGATCTATTCAAGAGTCTGTAGTAAAATAACACGAAGCTATTCTTTCCGTTCGATCTATCGTAGAGTTTGTACTAGAATAACACCTCAAGACACAAATCAACCAAAACCCTAATGTCACCTAGATACTCCAATGTCACTTCAAGTATCCGTGGGCATGATTATACGATATGCATCACACAATCTCAGATTCATCTATTCAACCAAAACAAAGTACTTGAAAGAGTGCCCCAAAGTTTCTACCGGAGATTCAAGACAAAAACGTGTGCCAACCCCTATGCATAAGTTCACAAGGTCACTGAACCCGCAAGTTGATCATCAAAACATACATCAAGTAGATCACGTGAATATCCTATTGTCACCACAGATAAGCACATGCAAGACATACATCGAGTGTTCTCAAATCCTTAAAGACTCAATCTGATAAGATAACTTCAAAGGGAAAACTCAATCCATCACAAGAGAGTAGAGGGGGAGAAACATCATAAGATCCAACTATAATAGCAAAGCTCGCGATACATCAAGATCGTGCCAAACCAAGAACATGAGAGAAAGAGAGAGAGATCAAACACATAGCTACTGGTACATACCCTCAGCCCCGAGGGTGAACTACTCCCTCCTCGTTATGGAGAGCGCCGGGATGATGAAGATGGCCACCGGTGAGGGATCCCCCCTCCGGCAGGGTGCCGGAACAGGGTCCCGAGAGGTTTTTGGTGGCTATAGAGCCTTGCGGCGGCGGAACTCCCGATCTATTGTGCTCCTGGATGTTTTTGGTATTTATAGGAATTTTTGGCGTAGGTCTCACGTCAGGGGGGGTCTCCGGGCTATCCACGAGGCAGGGGGGCGCGCCCAGGGGGTGGGCTCGCCCCCCACCCTCGTGGGCAGCCCGGGACTCTTCTGGCCCAACTCTTTCGCTCCAGGGGCTTCTTTTGGTCCATAAAAAATCATCAAAAATTGGCACGTCAATTGGACTCCGTTTGGTATTCCTTTTCTGTACAACTCAAAAACAAGGAAATAACAGAAACTGGCACTAGGTTCTAGGTTAATAGGTTAGTCCCAAAAATCATATAAAATAGCATATAAATGCATATAAAACATCCTAGATGGATAATATAATAGCATGGAACAATTAAAAATTATAGATACATTGGAGACGTATCATCCAGACACTTTTTTTAGGCAAGAAGTTCAAAAAAAATTAGGCAACATCACGAAGCTTTATTAATTCGTCACGATGTTTACAGGGACGAATGGTTGATTTCCAGGGTGTCCTAACCAAACATGGCGACCACCACCGAGAGATAGAGCATGCTTCACAAAGTTGTGAGCTTCATAATTTGAGCTCCTAAACTCATGAGTAAAATTGCAAAATTCAAAAGTTGAACAGTTGATGTGGAGCATCCCAAGGTCATCCCCATGGACCTACCTACGTCTCCCACGACACCACTTGGACCAGTGACAAGAGCTAGAGCAAAGGCTATCGAAGATAAGGTGAACTCGCTCCTTTCCGAACTACCACTTTCTTGTACATGAGACATGGCTGCTACCTCAAGCGGAAACACTATGTGTGATCAGGTACTTGGAGGAAAGCCACGGAACATCTACATCCAACGGACAAGACGGCGAGGACACCAAGCGCGAAGGACAAGAAGAAGAGTTGCCACGAAAACTACAGCCACCGGACGACTGGCCCAGCCCGGACGTCCGGTACCTGGAGCTCACACTAGCCCAAGGAAACC
This sequence comes from Triticum aestivum, assembly GCF_018294505.1. NCBI lineage: Eukaryota > Viridiplantae > Streptophyta > Magnoliopsida > Poales > Poaceae > Triticum > Triticum aestivum. The sequence goes on along the minus strand of NC_057795.1, from coordinate 280,239,076 downwards.
AGGCCAGCAAATGCTACAGCGGCCGGACGTCCGACAAGGACCGGACGTCCGACACCTCCCAGGCTCCGGACGACCGACCCCACTACGGACGACCGACGCTTCCCCAACAGAACCAAATTTACGAAGTCAAAGGATTTACGAACGACCGGATGTCCTCGAGCCACCGGACAACCGAACCTCTCCGGACGACTGTCGCCACTTCAACAGAATGTAAGTTATGGAAGTCCGAGGAACCCCGGACGTCCGGACACCCACGAACATCCGGACGTCCGGAACCTTACGGGCGTATGACCCCTGGCTGTGTCCAGTTGCGGGCTGAGGCCCATGTACCCCTTCACTTCACCCCTCTTTTGCACTAAGACTATAAATAGACCTCTCCTTCCTCCTAGCTAGGGTTAGCATTCTGTTAGCTCATATGTGAGATAGAGCTTCGCTCATCCATCCGGATCCACTCCTCGAGAGAGACCGCGGCCCCTCTTCGGAGAAGATCCACTTGGATTCAAGACCTCCTCGCCAAGAAGATCATCAAGACCTCCTCACGGAGAAGAACCGGTTACCTCTTGTATCGTCCCTTGTTGGATTCGGATCGTGTATCTCTTTGTGTTTCAAGGATCTAGCATATGTGTGACTTATTCTTGTTGGTTTGAGTGATATCTCTTGTGTTTCCCCACATGTTCCCTCTTCGTGTTCTTCATGTTCCTCGTAGGATCCCCTCCAATCGTGAAACATCAGGCCACTAGGGTTCTACTACCCTACATCATCTTGGTATCATGAGCCACGTTGATCATGTATTTGGAGCCCCTACCCCTTGTTTTCTAGCTTGATTTTGTTGTGTTCTTCCCTAAATTCTAAATCCCCACCAAAAATAGCCCCAATTTTTTTGTGATTTGTTGGTGTGATGAAGTTTTGTTGGATTTGATCCATGGATTTGCTTTGCCATGAGTGGATCTAGCTTTCCCCCATCATCTCCACCATTTCGATCAACAAAATCGCCTGGATTTTATGATTTTTGACCTCTCCTCCACGAACCCGAGTTGTTCATCCCGTGCCCGCGATTGCACAGGCACCGGACGTCCAACAGATTCCAGACATCCGACGACCGGACGACCGTAAACCCCCGAACGTCCGACGTTTCCTGAAGAAACTGAAAAAGTTCAGTTCGGCCACCACCATTTCTCCACTTCCCCTTCCGCATACGCACACCAATATCCCTACTCCTCCGCATACGCACCCTGATACCACCATTGCTTTCCGAAACCACCATAGCTCAACCGCTACGCACTCCAACACATTTTGGTCACATTTGGTTTTGAATTTGAGTTACGGTTCATCGTTTCCTAGGGTGTTTTGGCTATCTAGGAACGGTTCGACATCGTCATCACCGCCGCTCATCTTCGCCAAGGACTCGACAATGACAACTCCACCATTTTTGACACCATACTGTAAGCAAGAACAGTAAGCTCATCTTGGTATCGTGATATCATTCTACATGCTTGCCATTGCATTGATACCCCCATAGCCCATTTTGCGTACCTTACCCATCGAGACTAGCCTTTGAGTATTGCCGGCAACGTTACTTGTGCACATTAGTGATCATACTCTCCCATAGCATACATACCATATTACCGTGGTGCATATCTTGGTATCATCTCTTGTGTCACAAGGTTGCCATCGCATATACACAATTGCTATCTTCGTTCATGAAGTTTTGCATGAGAAAAGAGCTCAAAAGAGTAAAGAGCCAAACAAGCTTTTAAGCAAAGAGGAGGGATAAGCAAAGAGCTTATAAGCAAGAACCATAGCATCATACAACATTAAGATTGTCATACTCGATCATCTTGAATCATATCACCGAAATACCATGCATATAGCATACTTGGGATAGAATTCGTTGCATTTTTGCTTAGTAGGTTGTGCACAAGTTTCGTATCCGCCTATTGTGCAATCGTGCTAGCGTCTCTCTAGTGTTGTGCAACAAGAGCATTTTCGTGGTTTCCACATTTTGGCTCATTCCTTGGTTGCACGACCCCACTTATCTATTTGCGTGTGTGTTTCTGTGTACCATATCTTGCTATTGGTCACCTTTTTGCATTTGCAAATTTATGAATCTTTTCCAACTTCACCGAGGCTCACTAACAATTGCATCAAATTTTGTGCCACCATCCTAACCGAGATCCACCATAAGCTTTTACTTGTGTAGGTGTGAGAAACTGACAAGAATTGGTACCAATTGTGCTATTTCCTTGTTCCACATTTGAGTGATCATTGATCGATCTTCAACTTTGGTCAAGCTACATTTGGTATAAGTTCTTCTCCTTCTCCCACTCACATATTTGCTTGGAATGATGGATAGGCCAAGTTCCTCTACCAACCCACTATTCTTGGAGCAAGACGACGACATGTCATCCTACGTCACAAAGAGCCACCTCTTTGGGGCACAATGAGCTTTGCATCAAGAGCAAGAAGCAATGAGCGACCGGATCAACAATCTCGCCACCGACTTGCGACTCTCCGAGCAACGTACAAGAGACTACTTTGACAACAAGCTCGACGGACACAAACAAGAGAATGACGCAAGAATTGATGAGATTCGTGCCTTGTTGGTCAACCGCTCTTCTACCACTTCGTCCTACTCAAGACGGAGCTGCTCAAGTCGACATTCCGGCTAAAGTACTCTGACATTGAACAACCTTTGTCGTGCCGCGCGCCAAGATTGTCAAGCAAACCATAATCCTCTACATGAAAACAACTCTCAAGAGCAAGGTCGAGCGCAAGAGCATCAACACCGTCAAAACTAAGCTACTTTCAAGCAAGCACAAGAACGACAACGCCTACGTCAACAAGAAGAAGAAGAGCGAGCGTGACAACACCAAGATGCACAAGATGCCGAGGCACAACGTCAAGAACAACAACTACGGGAAGCTCAAGCACTTGAGGCACAACAAAGCCCTACGAGATTCAAGTCAAGTCGTAGCCACGCGCAACCGACAAGCTCGTGAACAAAAAGAAGCGCTTCGCGATGAAGTTCAAGAACGAATCTATCAAGCACGTGCGCATCGTCAAGTTCCTCAAGATCCTCGTCAAGCTCGACAAGCTCCCCCACAAGCTCGACAAGAACCTCAAGTTCAACAAGAACATGATGACTACGGAGAGCCTCCACGCCAAGAGCAATATGAGGTTGACAACCCTCCACGTCAAGGGTGTCATCATCCCGACCCCAACACAATGAAGAGCAACGATACGGCAAGCTAAAGTTCACCATGCCCAAGTTTTCCGGAAGCAATGATCCCGAAGAGTATCTTTCATGGGCATTGAGGGTTAGCAAAATATTCCGTTTGCACAACTATGAGGAAGAGAAGAAGATCGCTTTGGCATCCCTTGAGTTTCAAGACTATGTCCTCATATGGTGGGAACAAGTCCTTGAGCGCCGTCAGGCAAGAGGTGAACCACCCATCACAACATGGGCGCAAATGAAGGATGTCATGAGAGCACGTTTCGTGCCAACCTACTACAACCGAGACCTCTTCAAGAAACTCCAACTCCTCAAGCAAGGAACCAAGAGCATTGAAGAATACTACAAGGAAATGGAAATCGCCATGATAAGAGCCAATGTTACGAAACATTATGAACAAACTATGGCACATTTCTTGAATGGACTCAATCATCCTATCAAGAAGATCACCGACTTCCAACCTTACTCGAACCTCATCGAGCTAGTGCACCAAGCCACCAAGGCGGAACAACAAGTGTAAGATGACTTCAAATACGTCAAGTTCTCTTCCAAGACATTCGGCTACAACAATCAAGCTTCAACGACTCCAACAACTTCTACTTCAACCAAGCCTTCTACAAGCAATGGTGACAAGTGAAGTTACAAGAAAACTTCAACAACCTCAAGTTGTCCTCCTACTACAAGCAACTTCAAGCCAAGAGCTTCTTCATCCACTCCAACCGATGAGACCATCAAGACAAGTTCCTTCAAATGTTTCACATGCGGCAGCCGAGGCCACAAGTCCTATGAGTGTACCAACAAGTGCACCATGATCCTCAACGACAACGGAACATATGACTCCGTGAGTGAAGAGTAGATGGACACCATTGAGCAAGTGGCCATGCACCAGCAAGTGAACGAAGATGAAGATGATCAAGTCTTTTGTGATGAGGATTCGAGCCCCGCTCTCGTTGTTCTCTAAGGTCTTGACTCTTCAACATCAACAAGATGAGGACCAAAGATGCCATATCTTCCACACCAAGGCCTGCATCAATGGAAGGTCCGTCAAGGTCATCATCGACGGAGGGAGTTGTCATGACTTGGCAAGTGAAGAACTATGCTCCAAGCTCCAATTGGTCAAGACAAAGCACCCGCACCCCTACAAGGTTCAATGGCTTAGCGACTCCAGCACTATCCAAGTCGAGCATACGCTGAAAGTTTCCTTCAAGATAGGAGCCTATGAAGACACTTTGGAGTGTGATGTTGTTCCGATGTCCGTTTGCCACCTCCTCCTTGGACGGCCATGGCAATTTGACCGAGGCATCATCCACAATGGGCGTACAAATCACTATATAGCTTCAAGATGAAAGGAGGAGTACGTTCTACGACCTATGTCTCCAAGCCAAGTGATCGCCGACAAGCAAGCCACCCATCGGGGAGAGACTAGTGAGAGAGCGAATCACCAAAAAGAGAGTGAGTGCCACAAGCCAAAATTGAGTGCCTCCACGATGAGCGACAAGAAGAATCTAGTCCTATTTGCCACAAAACGTGAGATGAGAGAAGTGTGTGAGAACCCATCAAGTGTTATGCACTATGTCCTCTTGTGCAAGGATGAGGCACCAGAAACTAACACCTCTCACAATCTACCTCTGGTGTTATGTTTTGCAGGAATTCCAAGACGTTTTCCCCGACGAGCTACCTCCGGGTCTACCTCGACTACGAGGCATTGAGCACCAAATCGACCTCATCCCCGGAGCACCCCTTCCTAACAAGGCCCCCTACCGCGTCAACCCCGAGGAAACTAAGGAGATCCAACGGCAAGTACAACAACTCATCAACAACGGCCATGTACATGAAAGCTTAAGCCCTTGTGACGTTCCGGTTTTACTTATGCCTAAACAAGATGGTAGTTTTCGCATGTGCTCCCATTGTAGACCAATCAATGCTATTACCATGCATTATCGTTACCCCATTCCACGGCTAGATGATATGCTAGATGAACTTAGTGAAGCCGTCATTTTCTCAAAAATTGACCTTAAAAGTGGCTACTATCAAATACGCATCCAATAAGGTGATGAATGGAAAACCGCATTTAAGACCAAGTTTGGCTTATACGAATGGCTTGTTATGCCCATGGGTTTATACGAAGCTCCCGGTACTTTCATGTGACTCATGCACTCTGTTTTTCGACCCTATATTGGTGTGTTTGTTGTGGTCTATTTTGATGATATTCTTGTGTTTAGCAAATCTCTCAAAGATCATGTCACCCATCTTAGAACGCTGTTACAAACCATTGGGAAAGAGCGTCTTTATGCTAATATGAAGAAGTGCACTTTTGGTGTTGATAAGCTTGTTTTCTTGGGTTTCGTTGTGTCTTCTAAGGGTGTTCATGTATATGAGTCTAAGATCAATGCTATTAAAACTTGGCCCCAACCAACCAACTTGCAACAAGTGTGTAGTTTTCTTGGTTTAGCCGGTTTCTATCGTAGATTTGTGAAGGATTTTAGCACCATTTCTTCACCTTTGCATGCTTTGAGCAAGAATAATGCGCCTTTTGTTTGGGGACCATCCCAAGATATCGCATTCAATGAGCTTAAGAATTTGCTTACTCATGCCCCCGTACTTGCCTTACCCAACTTTGACAAACCTTTTGAAATCCATTGTGATGCTAGTGGTAATGGCATAGGAGGTGTGTTAACACAAGAGAAGCGCCCCATAGCATACTTTAGTGAGAAACTCTCCGGTGCGCAACTCAATTATCCCATCTATGACAAAGAGCTATATGCTTTAGTGCAAGTTTTACGTGAATGGGAACATTACCTTCGCCCTCATGAATTCATCATTCATACCGATCATGAAACGCTTAAGTATCTTAAGGGTCAAACTAAGTTGACCAAGCATCATGGTAAATGGAGTGAATTTATAGAGTTTTTTCCTTATGTCATCAAATAGATAAAAGGCAAAGAAAATGTTGTGGCGGATGCACTTTCCTGCATATGCATGCTTGTTACTAAACTTGAATTAAATGTCATTGGCTTTGAGCACATAAAAGACTTGTATGCGCATGATCCTACTTTTGCACTTCCTTATGCCAAGTGTTTGACGCATACATATTGGGAACGCTATTACATCAAAGAGGACTATCTTATGAGAACTAACAAACTTTCCATTCCCGAGTCTTCTCTTCATTTGTTACCTTTGCAAGAATCTCATGGAGGAGGACTAATGGGACACTTTGGATGCGACAAGACATTCGCTGCGCTCTCCAAGAACTCTTATTGGCCCAAGATGTTCTGCGACGTCTCACGCTTCACCAACCGATGTTCGACATGTCGCAAAGCTAAGTCAAAAGCTCAATCTCATGGCCTTTACATGCCTCTCCCAATTCCATTTCGACCATGGAAAGATATTATCATGGATTTTGTGCTTGGTTTGCCTAGAACTAGAAATGGAAAGGATTCCGTGTTTGTTGTTGTGGACCGATTCTCTAAAATGGCACATTTCATACCATGCAACAAGATAGACGATGCTTCACATATTGCTAATCTTTTTGTAGGGAAATCTTGCGACTACATGGAGTGCCAAAGACGATTGTCTCGGACCGCGACGTCAAGTTCCTAAGCTACTTTTGGAAGACCTTGTGCGCCAAGCTCGGAATTAAGCTACTATTCTCTCCGGCATACCATCCACAAACTGAGGGCCAAACGGAGGTGAGAACCAAACACTCTCCACTCTACTATGCGTGTTGATCAAGAGGAACATCAACGAGTGGGAGGAGTGCCTACCTATCGCCGAGTATGCCTACAATCGTGCAAGACATTTGACTACCAGCAAGTCCCCCTTCGAAGTTGTCTACAGATTCAACCCGTTGTCCCCATTGGACATCTTTCCTCTTCCACTACAAGAGCGCAACAATATGGATGAGTGCATGAGTGACCTATCTCAAGAAGATGCATGAAGATACAAGACACACCATCGAGCTCCAAGTACAACGACTCGCGACCAAGCTGAACGTTAACAAGCAACCCATGATATTCAACATTGGAGATCTTGTGTGGCTACACCGCAAGGAACGCTTCCCCAACCAATGCAAGTCCAAACTTCTACCACGAGCCGATGGACCATTCAAGGTGCTAGCACGCTACAACAACAATGCTTACAATATGGACCTCCCGCGCGACAAGTACAACGTGAGCAATGTCTTCAGCATCAAGGATCTTGCACCCTACCATGCATGGTGATGAAGATTTCGATCCGAGGTTAGATCTTTCCCAAGGGAGGGGAGATGATGTGGAGCATCCCAAGGCAATCCCCATGGACCTGCCTATGTCTCCCACGACACCACTTGGACCAATGACAAGAGCTAGAGCGAAGGCTATCAAAGATAAGGTGAACTCGCTCCTTTCCGAACTACCACTTTCTGTACATGAGACATGGCTGCTACCTCAAGCAGAAACACTATGTGTGATCAGGTACTTGGAGGAAAGCCACGGAACATCTACATCCAACGAACAAGACGGCAAGGACACCAAGCGCGAAGGACAAGAAGAAGAGCTGCCATGGAAACTACAGCCACCGGACGACCGGCCCAGCCCGGACGTCCGGCACCGGGAGCTCACACCAGCCTAAGGAAACTAGGCCAGTGAATGCTACAGTGGTCGGACGTCTGACAAGGACCGGACATCCGACACCTCCCAAGCTCCAGACGACCAACCCCACTACGGACGACCGACGCTTCCCTAACAGAACCAAATTTATGGAAGTCCGAGGATTTACGGACGACCGGACGTCCTCGAGCCACCGGACGACCGAACCTATCCGCACGACCGTTGCCACTTCAACAGAATGTAATTTACGGAAGTCCGAGGAACCCCGGACATCCGTACGCCCACGAACCTCCGGACGTCCGGAACCTTACGGACGTATGACCCCTGGCCGTGTCAGTTGCGGGTTGAGGCCCATGTACCCCTTCACTTCGCCCCTCTTTTGCACTAAGACTATAAATAGACCTCTCCCTCCTCCTAGCTAGGGTTAGCGTTCTGTTAGCTCATATTTGAGATAGAGCTTCGCTCATCCATCTAGATCTACTCCTCGAGAGAGACCGCGGCCCCTCTTCGGAGAAGATCCACTTGGATTCAAGACCTCCTCGTGGAGAAGATCATCAAGACCTCCTCACGGAGAAGAACCGGTTACCTCTTGTATCGTCCCTTGTTGGATTCAGATCGTGTATCTCTTTGTGTTTCGAGGATCTAGCATATGTGTGACTTATTCTTGTTGGTTTGAGTGATATCTCTTATGTTTCCCCTCGTGTTCCCTCCTCGTGTTCTTCGTGTTCCTCGTAGGATCCCCTCCAATCCTGAAACATCGGGCCACTAGGGTTCTACCCTACATCAACAGTGGTCTATTATTTTATGTATAATTGCTCTGTAGCTCGCCGAATTCTCCTTCTGTATGTCTTGTACCACTACTTTGCAATCCATCGCAACTTGAATCCGTCTCAAGTATAGATCATCTGCCAATACAAGAGCTTCTCTAATGGCGAGAGCTTCAAGAGTCGGTGGGTCCACAATGTTTCTGAAGCAAAGGGTCGAAGCTCCCATGAACATACCACCATACACTACTGCAGGATGTTGCTAACGCGACACTACGGTCAGAGACCCTTCGACAAAACTGTGTGTGAGGCAATAATCGCAGACGGTGGTGTAAAAGAACCGTAAAAAAGGTGCAAAACATTTGCGATGGCGGAGCCATCAAACACGGTTCAGGTTTTAGTTGTGTGTGTGATGCAGGGCATACAGTTCAATTCAATGAACTGTTTGCGATGAGGCGGAACAAAAGAAACGGGCAGACAGATGAAGGCGTGTGCGATATATAGCTACGCTTCACTCGGATGAACTATTTGTGATGAGGAGGAACAATAGAAACAGGCATCTAGATAAACATGTGTGCGATTGAGGGCATACGCTTCAGAAGGAATAACTGTTTGTGATTAGGCAACAGAACAGAAACGGGTCAGCCAGATCAAAGTGTCTGCGATTGATGGCATACACTTCACACGGATGAACTGTTTGCGATTAGCCACAACAAACTGAAACAGTTAGATAGATCAACATGTGTGGGCTAGACGGGCACACACATTCTAATTAAAAGAAGTGTGTGTGATGGTAATAACGAGCGCGCACGGTTGTTGGAACAAGACGTGTGCTGACATTGCCTATTGCAGTGCATCCTATGGTGCAAACGCTGTTGGGGAACGTAGTAATTTCAAAAAAATTCCTACGCACACGCAAGATCATGGTGATGCATAGCAACGAGAGGGGAGAGTGTTTTCCACGTACCCTTGTAGACCGTAAGCGGAAGCGTTATGACAACGTGGTTGATGTAGTCGTACGTCTTTACGATCCGACCGATCCAAGCACCGAACGTATGGCACCTCCGAGTTCAGCACATGTTCAGCTCGATGACGATCCCCGGACTCCGATCCAGCAGGGTTTCGGGGATGAGTTCCGTCAGCACGACGGCGTGGTGACGATGATGATGTTCTACCGATGCAGGGCTTCGCCTAAGCACCGCAACGATATGACCGAGGTGGAATATGGTGGAGGGGGGCACCGCACACGGCTAAGGAACGATCACGAAGATCAACTTGTGTGTCTAGAGGTGCCCCCTGCCCCCGTATATAAAGGAGGGAGGGGGGTGCGGCCGGCCCCCTAGGGGTGCGCCTGGAGGAGTCCTACTCCCACCGGGAGTAGGACTCCTCCCTCTTGCCTTGGTGGAGAAGGAAAGGGGGGAGGGGAAAGAGGAAAGGGGGGCCCCCCCCCTTCCTTATCCTATTCGGAATAGGGGGGAGGGGGCGCGCGGCCTGCCCTGGCCGGCCCTCCTCTTCTCCCTCATGGCCCACTAAGGCCCATTAACCCCCGGGAGGGTTCCGGTAACCCCCCGGTGCTCCGGTAAAATCCCGATTTCACCTGGAACCATTCCGATATCCAAATATAGGCTTCCAATATATCAATCTTTATGTCTCGACCATTTTGAGACTCCTCCTCATGTCCGTGATCACATCCGGGACTCCGAACAATCTTCGGTACATCAAAACTTATAAACTCATAATAAAACTGTCATCGTAGCGTTAAGCGTGCGGACCCTACGGGTTCGAGAACTATGTAGACATGACCTAGAACTATTCTCGGTTAATAACCAATAGCGGAACCTGGATGCTCATATTGGCTCCTACATATTCTACGAAGATCTTTATCGGTTAAACTGCATAACAACATACGTTGTTCCCTTTGTCATCGGTATGTTACTTGCCCGAGATTCGATCGTCAGTATCCAAACCTAGTTCAATCTCGTTACCGGCAAGTCTCTTTACTCGTTACGTAATGCATCATTCTGTAACTAACTCATTAGGTACATTGCTTGCAAGGCTTATAGTGATGTGCATTACTGAGAGGGCCCAGAGATACCTCTCCGACAATCGGAGTGACAAAACCTAATCTCGAAATACGCCAACCCAACATGTACCTTCGGAGACACCCTAGAGCTCCTTTATAATCACCCAGTTATGTTGTGACGTTTGGTAGCACACAAAGTGTTCCTCCGGTAAACGGGAGTTGCATAATCTCATAGTTACAGGAACACGTATAAGTCATGAAGAAAGCAATAGCAACATACTAAACGATCAAGTGCTAGGCTAACGGAATGGGTCATGTCAATCACATCATTCTCCTAATGATGTGACCCCGTTAATCAAATGACAACACATGTCTATGGTTAGGAAACATAACCATCTTTGATTAATGAGCTAGTCAAGTAGAGGCATACTAGTGACGTTATGTTTGTCTATGTATTCATACATGTATCATGTTTCCAGTTAATACAATTCTAGCATGAATAATAAACATTTATCATGATATGAGGAAATAAATAATAACTTTATTATTGCCTCTAGGGCATATTTCCTTCAGTCTCCCACTTGCACTAGAGTCAATAATCTAGATTACACAGTAATGATTCTAACATCCATGGAGTCTTGGTGCTGATCATGTTTTGCTCGTGGAAGAGGCTTAGTCAACGGGTCTGCAACATTCAGATCCGTATGTATCTTGCAAATCTCTATGTCGCTCACCTGGACTTGGTCCCGGATAGAATTGAAGCGTCTCTTGATGTGCTTGGTCCTCTTGTGAAATCTGGATTCCTTTGCCAAGGCAATTGCACCAGTATTGTCACAGAAGATCTTCATTGGTCCCGATGCACTAGGTATGACACCTAGATCGGAAATGAACTCCTTCATCCAGACTCCTTCATTTGCTGCTTCCGAAGCAGCTATGTACTCCGCTTCACATGTAGATCCCGCCACGACGCTTTGTTTAGAACTGCACCAACTTACAGCTCCACCGTTTAATAAAAACACGTATCCGGTTTGCGATTTAGAATCGTCCGGATCAGTGTCAAAGCTTGCATCGACATAACCATTTACGACTAGCTCTTTGTCACCTCCATATACGAGAAACATATCCTTAGTCCTTTTCAGGTATTTCAGGATGTTCTTGACCGTTGTCCAGTGATCCACTCCTGGATTACTTTGGTACCTCCCTGCTAAGCTAATTGCTAAGCATACGTCAGGTCTGGTACACAACATTGCATACATGATAGAGCTGGCTGAAGCATAAGGAACATCTTTCATTTTCTCTCTATCTTCTGCTGTGGTCGGGCATTGAGTCTGACTCAACTTCACACCTTGTAATACAGGCAAGAACCCTTTCTTCGCCTGATCCATTTTGAACTTTTTCAAAACTTTATCAAGGTATGTGCTTTGTGAAAGTCCTATTAAGCGTCTTGATCTATCTCTATAAATCTTGATGCCCAATATGTAAGCAGCTTCACCGAGGTCTTTCATAGAAAAACTTTTATTCAAGTATCCCTTTATGCTATCCAGAAATTCTATATCATTTCCAATTAATAATATGTCATCTACATATTGTTGGGGCACATAGTAATTTCAAAAAAATTCCTACGCACACGCAAGATCATGGTGATGCATAGCAACGAGAGGGGAGAGTGTTGTCCACGTACCCTCGTAGACCGTAAGCGGAAGCGTTATGACAACGCGGTTGATGTAGTCGTACGTCTTCACGATCCGACCGATCCAAGCACCGAATGTACGGCACCTCCGAGTTCAGCACACGTTCAGCTCGATGACGATCCCCGGACTCCGATCCAGCAAAGTGTCGGGGATGAGTTCCGTCAGCACGACGGCGTGGTGACGATGATGATGTTCTACCGACGCAGGGCTTCGCCTAAGCACCACAACGATATGACCGAGGTGGAATATGGTGGAGGGGGGCACCGCACATTGCTAAGGAACGATCACGAAGATCAACTTGTGTGTCCTAGGGTGCCCCCTGTCCCCGTATATAAAGGAGCAAGGGGGGAGGCCGGCCGGCCCTAGGGGGCGCGCCAAGGAGGAGGAGTCCTCCTCCTAGTAGGAGTAGGACTCCCTCTTTCCTACTCCTACTAGGAGGGGAAAGGAAGGGGGAGAGGGAGAGGGAAAGAGGGGGGCGCCGCCCCCCTATCCTAGTCCAATTCGGACCAGAGAGGGAGGGGGCGCGCGGCCCATCCTGGCTGCCCCTCTCTCTCTCCACTAAAGCCCATAAGGCCCATTACTTCTCCCGGGGGGGGGGGGTCCCGGTAACCCTCCGGCACTCCGGTTTTCTCCGAAAACACCCGGAACACTTCCGGCGTCCGAATATAGTCGTCCAATATATCAATCTTTATGTCTCGACCATTTCGAGACTCCTCGTCATGTCCGTGATCACATCCGGGACTCCAAACAACCTTCGGTACATCAAAAATTATAAACTCATAATAAAACTGTCATCGTAACGTTAAGCTTGCGGACCCTACGGGTTCGAGAACTATGTAGACATGACCTAGAACTATTCTCGGTCAATAACCAATAGCGGAACCTGGATGCTCATATTGGCCCCTACATATTCTACGAAGATCTTTATCGGTCAAACCGCATAACAACATACGTTGTTCCCTTTTGTCATTGGTATGTTACTTGCCCGAGATTCGATGGTCGGTATCCAATACCTAGTGCAATCTCGTTACCGGCAAGTCTCTTTACTCGTTACGCAATGCATCATTCCGTAACTAACTCATTAGCTACATTGCTTGCAAGGCTTATAGTGATGTGCATTACCGAGAGGGCCCAGAGATACCTCTCCGACAATCGGAGTGACAAAACCTAATCTCGAAATACGCCAACCCAACATGTACCTTCGGAGACACCTATAGAGCTCCTTTATAATCACCCAGTTACGTTGTGAAGTTTAGTAGCACACAAAGTGTTCCTCCGGTAAATGGGAGTTGCATAATATCATAGTTACAGGAACATGTATAAGTCATGAAGAAAGCAATAGCAACATACTAAATGATCAAGTGCTAGGCTAACAGAATGGGTCATGTCAATCACATCATTCTCCTAATGATGTGATCCCGTTAATCAAATGATAACTCATGTCTATGGTTAGGAAACTTAACCATCTTTGATTAATGAGCTAGTCAAGTAGAGGCATACTAGTGACACTATGTTTGTCTATGTATTCACACATTTATTATGTTTCCGGTTAATACAATTCTAGCATGAATAATAAACATTTATCATGATATAAGGAAATAAATAATAAATTTATTATTGCCTCTAGGGCATATTTCCTTCAGTCTCCCACTTGCACTAGAGTCAATAATCTAGTTCACATCGCCATGTGATTTAACACCAATATTCATATTTGTATATGATTAACACCCATAGTTCACATCGTCATGTGACCAACACCCAAAGGGTTTACTAGAGTCAATAATCTAGTTCACATCGCTATGTGATTAACACCCAAAGAGTAGTAAGGTGTGATCATGTTTTGCTCGTGAGAGAAGCTTAGTCAACGGATCTGTCACATTCAGAGCCGTATGTATTTTGCAAATATTCTATGTCTTCAATGCTCCATATGGAGCTACTCTAGCATAATTGCTCCCACTTTCAATATGTATCCAGTTTGAGACTTAGAGTCATCTGGATCAGTGTAAAAGTTTGCACCGATGTAACTTTTACAACGAACTCTTTTATCACCTCCATAATCGAGAAACATCTCCTTAATCCTCACTAAGGATATTCTTGACCGCTGTCCAGTGATCTACTATTAGATCAAAATTGTATTCCTTTGCCAAACTCAGAGCAAGGTATACAATATGTCTGGTTCACAACATAGCATACTTTATAGAACCTATGACTGAGGCATAGGCAATGACTTTTCATTCTCTTTCTATTTTCTGTCATGGTTGGGTCTTGAGTCTTACTCAACTTCACACTTTGCAACACGGGCAAGAACTCCTTCTTTGACTGTTCCATTTTCAACTATTTCAAAAATTTATCAAGGTATGTATTCATTGAAAAATCTTATCAAGCGTCTTGATCTATCTATATAGATCTTGATGCTCAATGTGTAAGCAGCTTTACCGAGGTCTTTCTTTTAAAGAACTCCTTTCAAACACTCCTTTATGCTTTGCAGAATAATTCTACATTATTTCCAATCAACAATATGTCATTCACATATACTTATCAGAAATGCTGTAGTGCTCCCACTCACTTTCTCGTAAATACAGGCTTCACTGTAAGTCTGTACAAAACTATATGCTTTGATCAACTTATCAAAGCGTATATTCCAACTCTGAGATGCTTGCACCAGTCCATAGATGGATCGTTGGAGCTTGCACATTTTGTTAGCACCTTTAGGATTGACAAAACCTTCTGGTTGCATCATATACAACTCTTCTTTAAGAAAACCATTAAGGAATGCAGTTTTGACATCCATTTGCCAGATTTCATAAAATCTGGCAATTGCTAACATGATTTGGACAGACTTAAGCATCGCTACAGTTGAGAAAATCTCATTGTAGTCAACACCTTGAACTTGTCAAAAACCTTTTTGCGACAAGTCGAGCTTTGTAGATAGTAACACTACTATCAACGTCCGTCTTCCTCTTGAAGATCCATTTATTTCTTATGGTTTGCCGATCATCGGGCAAGTCCACGAAAGTCCACACTTTGTTCTCATACATGGATCATATCTTAGATTTCATGGCCTCTAGCCATTTTGCGGAATCTGGGCTCATCATCACTTCCTCATAGTTCGTAGGTTTATCATGGTCTAGTAACATGACTTTCAGAACAGGATTATCGTACCACACTGGTGCGGACCGTACTCTGGAAGACCTACGAGGTTCTGTAGTAACTTGATGTGAAGTTTCATGATCATCATCATTAGCTTCCTCACTAATTGGTGTAGGAATCACTGGAACTGATTTCAGTGATGAACTATTTTCCAATTCAGGATAAGGTACAGTTACCTCATCAAGTTCTACTTTCCTCCCACCCACTTCTTTCGAGAGAAACTCCTTCTCTAGAAAGGATCCATTTTTAGCAACGAATATCTTGCCTTCGGATCTGTGATAGAAGGTGTACCCAACAATTTCCTTTGGGTATTCTATGAAGACGCACTTCTCCGATTTGGTTTTGAGCTTATTAGGATGAAACTTTTTCACATAAGCATCATAGCCCCAAACTTTAAGAAACGACAGCTTAGGTTTACTGCTAAACCATAGTTCATACGGTGCCGTCTCAACGGATTTAGATGGTGCCCTTTTAAACGTGAATGCAGCTGTCTCTAATGCACAACCCCAAAACGATAGTGGTAAAACCAATAAGAGACATCATAAATCACACTATATCCAATAAAGTGCGGTTACGACGTTCGGACACACCATAACGTTGTGGTGTTCCAGGTGGCGTGAGCTGTGAAACTATTCCACATTGTTTTAACTGAAGACCAAACTCGTAACTCAAATATTCGTCTCCGCGATCAGATCGTAGAAACTTTATTTTCTTGTTACGATGATTTTTCCACTTCACTCTGAAATTCTTTGAACCTTTCAATTATTTCAGACTTATGTTTCATCAAGTAGATATACCCATATCTGCTCAAATCATTTTGTGAAGGTCAGAAAATAACGATACTTGCCACGAGCATCAACACTCATTGGATCGCACACATCGGTATGTATTATTTCCAATAAGTCAGTAGCTTGTTCCATTGTTCCGGGGAACGGAGTTTTAGTCATCTTGCCCAAAAGGCACGGTTTGCAAGCATCAAATGATTCATAACCAAGTGATTATGAAGATCCATCTTTATGGAGTTTCTTCATGCGCTTTACACCGATATGACCCAAACGGCAGTGCCACAAATAAGTTGCACTATCATTATTAACTTTGCATATTTTGGCATCAATACTAAGAATATGTGTATCACTACGATCGAGATCCAACAAACTATTTTCATTGGGTGTATGACCATTTGAAGGTTTTATTCATGTAAACAGAACAACAATTATTCTCTGACTTTAAATGAATAACAGTATTGCAATAAACATGATCAAATCATATTCATGCTCAACGCAAACGCCAAATAACATTTATTTAGGTTTAACACTAATCCCTAAAGTATAGGGAGTGTGCGATGATGATCATATCAATCTTGGAACTACTTCCAACACTCATCGTCACTTCCCCTTCAACTAGTCTCTGTTTATTATGTAACTCCTGTTTCAAGTTACTAATCTTAGCAACCGAACAAGTATCAAATACTCAGGGGCTACTATAAACACTAGTAAGGCACACATCAATAACCTGTATATCAAAATACCCTTGTTCACTTTGCCATCCTTCTTATCCACCAAATATTCAGGGCATTTCCACTTCCAGTGACCATTTCCTTTGCGGTGTAAGCACTCAGTTTCAGGCTTTGGTCCACCTTTGGTCTTCTTCACGGGAGTGACAACTTGTTTGCCATTCTACTTGAAGTTTCCCTTTCTTTCCCTTTGCCCTTTTCTTGAAACTAGTGGTCTTGTCAATCATCAACACTTGATGCTCTTTCTTGATTTCTACCTTCGTCGATTTCAACATCACGAAGAGCTCGGGAATCGTTTTCGTCATCCCTTGCATACTATAGTTCATCACGAAGTTCTAGTAACTTAGTGATGGTGACTAGAGAATTCTGTCAATCACTATCTTATCTGGAAGATTAACTCCCACTTGATTCAAGCGATCGAAGTACCCAGACAATCTGAGCACATGCTCACTAGTTGAGCGATTCTCCTCCATCTTTTAGCTATAGAACTTGTTGGAGACTTCATATCTCTCAACTCGGGTATTTGCTTGAAATATTAACTTCAATTCCTCGAACATCTCATATGGTCCATGATGTACAAAATATCTTTGAAGTCCCGATTCTAAGCCGTTAAGCATGGTGCACTAAACTATCAAGTAGTCATCATATTGAGCTAGCCAAACGTTCATAACGTTTGCATCTGCTCCTGCAATAGGTTTGTCACCTAGCGGTGCATCAAGGACACAATTCTTCTGTGCAGCAATGAGGATAAACCTCATATCACGGATCCAGTCCGCATCATTGCTACTAACATCTTTCAACACAGTTTTCTCTAGGAACATATCAAAATAAACATATGAAAGCCACAACGCGAGCTATTGATCTATAACATACATAGACAAGCAAAATACTATCAGGTACTAAGTTCATGATAAATTTAAGTTCAATTAATCATATTACTTAAGAACTCCCACTTAGACAGATATCTCTCTAGTCATCTAAGTGATCACGTGATCCAAATCAACTAAACCATGTCCGATCGTCACGTGAGATGGAGTAGTTTCAATGGTGAACATCACTATGTTGATCATATCTACTATATGATTCACGTTCAACTTTTCGGTCTCCGTGTTCCAAGGCCATATCTGTTATATGCTAGGCTCGTCAAGTTTAACCTGAGTATTCCGCGTGTGCAACTGTTTTGCACCCGTTGTATTTGAACGTAGAGCCTATCACACCCGATCATCACGTGGTGTCTCAGCACGAAGAACTTTCGCAACGGTGCATACTCAGGGAGAACACTTCTTGATAATTTTAGTGAGAGATCATCTTAAAATGCTACCGTCAATCAAAGCAAGATAAGATGCATAAAGGATAAACATCACATGCAATCAATATAAGTGATATGATATGGCCATCATCATCTTGTGCTTGTGATCTCCATCTCCGAAGCACCGTCGTGATCACCATCGTCACCGGCACGACACCTTGATCTCCATCGTAGCATCGTTGTCGTTACGCCATCTATTGCTTCTACGACTATCGCTACTGCTTAGTGATAAAGTAAAGCAATTACAGGGCGTTTGCATTTCATACAATAAAGCGACAACCATATGGCTCCTGCCAGTTGTCGATAACTTCGGTTACAAAACATGATCATCTCATACAATAAAATATAGCATCACGTCTTGACCATATCACATCACAACATGCCCTGCAAAAACAAGTTAGACGTCCTCTACTTTGTTGTTGCAAATTTTACGTGGCTGCTACGGGCTTAGCAAGAACCGTTCTTACCTACGCACCAAAACCACAACGATAGTTCGTCAAGTTAGTGATGTTTTAACCTTCGCAAGGACCGGGCGTAGCCACACTCGGTTCAACTAAAGTGAGAGAGACAGACACCCGCCAGTCACCTTTAAACACGAGTGCTCGTAACGGTGAAACCAGTCTCGCGTAAGCGTACGCGTAATGTCGGTCCGGGCCGCTTCATCTCACAATACCGCTGAGCCAAAGTATGACATGCTGGTAAGCAGTATGACTTGTATCGCCCACAACTCACTTGTGTTCTACTCATGCATATGACATCTACGCATAAAACCTGGCTCGGATACCACTGTTGGGGAACGTAGTAATTTCAAAAAAAATCCTACGCACACGCAAGATCATGGTGATGCATAGCAACGAGAGGGGAGAGTGTTGTCCATGTACCCTCATAGACCATAAGCGGAAGCGTTATGACAACGCGGTTGATGTAGTCGTACGTCTTCACGATCCGACCGATCCAAGCACCGAACGTACGGCACCTCAGAGTTCAGCACACGTTCAGCTCGATGACAATCCCAGACTCCGATCTAGCAAAGTGACAGGGATGAGTTCCGTCAGCACGACGGCATGATGATGATGATGATGTTCTACCGACGCAGGGCTTCGCCTAAGCACCACAATGATATGACCGAGGTGGAATGTGGTGGAGGGGGGCACCGCACACGGCTAAGGAACGATCACGAAGATCAACTTGTGTGTCCTAGGGTGCCCCCCGCCCCCGTATATAAAGGAGCAAGGGGGGAGGCCGGCCGGCCTTAGGGGGCGCGCCAAGGAGGAGGAGTCCTCCTCCTAGTAGGAGTAGGACTCCCTCTTTCCTACTCCTACTAGGAGGGGAAAGGAAGGGGGAGAGGGAGAGGGAAAGAGGGGGGCGCCGCCCCCCTATCCTAGTCCAATTCGGACCAGAGAGGGAGGGGGCGCGCGGCCCATCCTGGCTGCCCCTCTCTCTCTCCACTAAAGCCCATAAGGCCCATTACTTCTCCCGGGGGGGGGGGTTCCGGTAACCCTCCGGCACTCCGGTTTTCTCCGAAAACACCCGGAACACTTCCGGTGTCCGAATATAGTCGTCCAATATATCAATCTTTATGTCTCGACCATTTCGAGACTCCTCGTCATGTCCGTGATCACATCCGGGACTCCAAACAACCTTCGGTACATCAAAAATTATAAACTCATAATAAAACTGTCATCGTAACGTTAAGCTTGCGGACCCTACGGGTTCGAGAACTATGTAGACATGACCTAGAACTATTCTCGGTCAATAACCAATAGCGGAACCTGGATGCTCATATTGGCTCCTACATATTCTACGAAGATCTTTATCGGTCAAACCGCATAACAACATACGTTGTTCCCTTTTGTCATCGGTATGTTACTTGCCCGAGATTCGATCATCGGTATCCAATACCTAGTTCAATCTCGTTACCGGCAAGTCTCTTTACTCGTTATGTAATGCATCATTCCGTAACTAACTCATTAGCTACATTGCTTGCAAGGCTTATAGTGATGTGCATTACTGAGAGGGCCTAGAGATACCTCTCCAACAATCGGAGTGACAAAACCTAATCTCGAAATACGCCAACCCAACATGTACCTTCGGAGACACCTGTAGATCTCCTTTATAATCACCCAGTTATGTTGTGACGTTTGGTAGCACACAAAGTGTTCCTCCGGTAAATGGGAGTTGCATAATATCATAGTTACAGGAACATGTATAAGTCATGAAGAAAGCAATAGCAACATACTAAACGATCAAGTGCTAGGCTAACGGAATGGGTCATGTCAATCACATCATTCTCCTAATGATGTGATCCCATTAATCAAATGACAACTCATGTCTATGGTTAGGAAACTTAACCATCTTTGATTAACGAGCTAGTCAAGTAGAGGCATACTAGTGACACTATGTTTGTCTATGTATTCACACATGTATTATGTTTCCGGTTAATACAATTCTAGCATGAATAATAAACATTTATCATGATATAAGGAAATAAATAATAACTTTATTATTGCCTCTAGGGCATATTTCCTTCACATATAATATCAGAAATGCTACAGAGCTCCCACTCACTTTCTTGTAAATACAGGCTTCTCCAAAAGTCTGTATAAAACCATATGCTTTGATCACACTATCAAAGCGTTTATTCCAACTCCGAGATGCTTGCACTAGTCCATAAATGGATCGCTGTTGCTTCCACACTTTGTTAGCACCTTTTGGATCAACAAAACCTTCTGGTTGCATCATATACAACTGTTCTTCTAGTAATCCATTCAAGAATGCATTTTTGACATCCATTTGCCAAATTTCATAATCATAAAATGCAACAATTGCTAACATGATTCGGACAGACTTAAGCATCGCTACGGGTGAGAAAGTCTCATCGTAGTCAACCCCTTGAACTTGTCGAAAACCTTTCGCAACAAGTCGAGCTTTATAGACAATTACATTACCATCAACGTCGGTCTTCTTCTTAAAGATCCATTTATTCTCAATGGCTTGCCGATCATCGGGCAAGTCAACCAAAGTCCATACTTTGTTCTCATACATGGATCCCATCTCCGATTTCATGGCTTCTAGCCATTTTGCGGAATCTGGGCTCATCATCGCTTCCTCATAGTTCGTAGGTTCGCCATGGTCAAGTAACATGACTTCCAGAATAGGATTACCATACCACTCTGGTGCGGATCTTACTCTGGTAGACCTACGAGGTTCAGTAGAAACTTGATCTGAAGTTTCATGATCAATATCATTAGCTTCCTCACTAATTGGTGTAGTTGTCACAGGAACCGGTTCTTGTGATGGACTACTTTCCAATAAGGGAGCAGGTACAGCTACCTCATCAAGTTCTACTTTCCTCCCACTCACTTCTTTCGAGAGAAACTCCTTCTCTAGAAAGGATCCAAATTTAGCAACAAAAATCTTGCCCTCAGATCTGTGATAGAAGGTGTACCCAACAGTCTCTTTTGGGTATCCTATGAAGACACATTTCTCCGATTTGGGTTCGAGCTTATCTGGTTGAAGTTTCTTCACATAAGCATCGCAACCCCAAACTTTAAGAAACAACAACTTTGGTTTCTTGCCAAACCACAGTTCATGAGGCGTCGTCTCAATGGATTTTGATGGTGCCCTATTTAACGTGAATGCGGTCGTTTCTAAAGCATAACCCCAAAATGATAGCGGTAAATCAGTAAGAAACATCATAGATCACACCATATCTAGTAAAGTACGATTACGACGTTCGGACACACCATTTCGTTGTGGTGTTCCGGGTGGCGTGAGTTGCGAAACTATTCCGCATTGTTTCAAATGTAAACCAAACTCGTAACTCAAATATTCTCCTTCACGATCAGATGGTAGAAATTTTATTTTCTTGTTACGATGATTTTCCACTTCACTCGGAAATTCTTTGAACTTTTCAAATGTTTCAGACTTGTGTTTCATTAAGTAGATATACCCATATCTGCTCAAATCATCTGTGAAGGTGAGAAAATAACGATACCCGTCGCGAGCCTCAATATTCATTGGACCACAAACATTAGTATGTATGATTTCCAACAAATCAGTTGCTCGCTCGATAGTTCCGGAGAACGGTGTTTTAGTCATCTTGCCCATGAGGCACGGTTCGCAAGTACCAAGTGATTCATAATCAAGTGATTCCAAAAGTCTATCAGTATGGAGTTTCTTCATGCGCTTTATACCGATATGACCTAAACGGCAGTGCCACAAATAAGTTGCACTATCATTATCAACTCTGCATCTTTTGGCTTCAACACTATGAATATGTATATCACTAATATCGAGATTCAATAAAAATAGACCACTCTTCAAGGGTGCATGACCATAAAAGATATTACTCATATAAATAGAACAACCATTATTCTCTGATTTAAATGAATAACCGTCTCGCATCAAACAAGATCCAGATATAATGTTCATGCTCAACGCTGGCGCCAAATAACAATTTTTTAGGTCTAAAACTAATCCCGATGGTAGATGTAGAGGTAGCGTGCCAACCGCGATCACATCGACTTTGGAACCATTTCCCACACGCATCATCACCTCGTCCTTAGCTAATCTTCGCTTAATCCGTAGTCCCTGTTTCGAGTTGCAAATATTAGCAACAAAACCAGTATCAAATACCCAGGTACTACTGCGAGCATTAGTAAGGTACACATCAATAACATGTATATCACATATACCTTTGTTCACTTTGCCATCCTTCTTATCCGCCAAATACTTGGGGCAGTTCCGCTCCCAGTGTCCAGTCTGCTTGCAGTAGAAGAACTCAGTCTCAGGCTTAGGTCCAGACTTGGGTTTCTTCTCTTGAGCAGCAACTTGTTTGCTGTTCTTCTTGAAGTTCCCCTTTTTCTTCCCTTTGCCCTTTTTCTTGAAACTGGTGGTCTTGTTGACCATCAACACTTGATGCTCCTTCTTGATTTCTACCTCTGCGGCTTCTAGCATTGC
Organism: Triticum aestivum; assembly: GCF_018294505.1. NCBI lineage: Eukaryota > Viridiplantae > Streptophyta > Magnoliopsida > Poales > Poaceae > Triticum > Triticum aestivum. Next base: position 280,215,846 of record NC_057795.1, on the reverse strand, counting down.
GAAGAGCTCGGGAATAGTCTTGTCCATCCCTTGCATATTATAGTTCGTCACGAAGCTCTTGTAGCTTGGTGGCAGTGATTGAAGAATTCTGTCAATGACACTATCATCAGGAAGACTAACTCCCAGTTGAATCAAGTGATTATTATACCCAGACATTTTGAGTATGTGTTCACTGACAGAACTATTCTCCTCCATCTTGCAGCTATAGAACTTATTGGAGACTTCATATCTCTCAATCCATGCATTTTCTTGAAATATTAACTTCAACTCCTAGAACATCTCATATGCTCCATGACGTTCAAAACGTCGTTGAAGACCCGGTTCTAAGCCGTAAAGCATGGCACACTGAACTATCGAGTAGTCATCAGCTTTGCTCTGCCAGACGTTCTTAACGTCGTTACTTGCATCAACAGTAGGCCTGGCACCCAGCGGTGTTTCCAAGACGTAATTCTTCTATGCAGCAATGAGGATAATCCTCAGGTTATGGACCCAGTCCATGTAATTGCTACCATCATCTTTCAACTTTGCTTTCTCAAGGAACGCATTAAAATTCAACGGAACAACATCACGAGCCATCTATCTACAACAAACATAGACAAGCAAAATACTATCAGGTACTAAGTTCATGATAAATTTAAGTTCAATTAATCATATTACTTAAGAACTCCCACTTAGACAGACATCTCTCTAGTCATCTAAGTGATCACGTGATCCAAATCAACTAAACCATGTCCGATCATCACATGAGATGGAGTAGTTTCAATGGTGAACATCACTATGTTGATCATATCTACTATATGATTCACGTTCGACCTTTCGGTCTCCGTGTTTCGAGGCCATATTTGTTATATGCTAGGCTCGTCAAGTTTAACCTGAGTATTCCGCGTGTGCAACTGTTTTGCACCCGTTGTATTTGAACGTAGAGCCTATCACACCCGATCATCACGTGGTGTCTCAGCACGAAGAACTTTCGCAATGGTGCATACTCAGGGAGAACACTTCTTGATAATTTTTAGTGAGAGATCATCTTAAAATGCTGCCATCAATCAAAGCAAGATAAGATGCATAAAGGATAAACATCACATGCAATCAATATAAGTGATATGATATGGCCATCATCATCTTGTGCTTGTGATCTCCATCTCCGAAGCACCGTCGTGATCACCATCATCACCGGTGCGACACCTTGATCTCCATCGTAGCATCGTTGTCGTTACGCCATCTATTGCTTCTACGACTATCGCTACCACTTAGTGATAAAGTAAAGCAATTACAGGGCGTTTGCATTTCATACAATAAAGCGACAACCATATGGCTCCTGCCAGTTGCCGATAACTTTGGTTACAAAACATGATCATCTCATACAATAAAATATAGCATCGCGTCTTGACCATATCACATCACAACATGCCCTGCAAAAACAAGTTAGACGTCCTCTACTTTGTCGTTGCAAATTTTACGTGGCTGCTACGGGCTGTGCAAGAACCGTTCTTAGCTACGCATCAAAACCACAACGATGGTTTGTCAAGTTAGTGTTGTTTTAACCTTCGCAAGGACCAGGCGTAGCCACACTCGGTTCAACTAAAGTTGGAGAAACAGACACCCGCTAGTCACCTGTGTGCAAAGCACAGCGGTAAAACCAGTCTCGCGTAAGCGTACGCGTAATGTCGGTCCGGGCCGCTTCATCCAACAATACCGCCGAACCAAAGTATGACATGCTGGTAAGCAGTATGACTTGTATCGCCCACAACTCACTTGTGTTCTACTCACGCATATAACATCAACGCATAAAACCTAGGCTCGGATGCCACTGTTTGGGAACATAGTAATTTCAAAAAAATCCTACGCACACGCAAGATCATGATGATGCATAGCAACGAGAGGGGAGAGTGTTGTCCATGTACCCTCGTAGACCGTAAGCGGAAGCGTTGTGACAAAGCGGTTGATGTAGTCGTACGTCTTCACGATCCGACCGATCCAAGCACCGAACGTACGGCACCTCCGAGTTCAGCACACGTTCAGCTCGATGACGATCCCCGGACTCCGATCCAGCAGGGTTTCGGGGATGATTTCCGTCAGCACGACGGCATGGTGATGATGATGATGTTCTACCGACGCAGGGCTTCGCCTAAGCACCGCAACGATATGACCGAGGTGGAATATGGTGGAGGGGGGCACCGCACACGGCTAAGGAACGATCACAACGATCAACTTGTGTGTCTAGAGGTGCCCCCCTGCCCCCGTATATAAAGGAGGGAGGGGGGAGGTGCGGTCGGCCCCCTAGGGGTGCGCCTGGAGGAGTCCTACTCCCACCGGGAGTAGGACTCCCCCCTCTTGCCTTGGTGGAGAAGGAAAGGGGGGAGGGGAAAGAGGAAAGGGGGTCGTCGCCCCCCCCCCTTCCTTGTCCTATTCGGACTAGGGGGGAAGGGGGCACGCGGCCTGCCCTGGCCGGCCCTCCTCTTCTCCCTCATGGCCCACTAAGGCCCATTAACCCCCGGGAGGGTTCCGGTAACCCCCCGGTGCTCCAGTAAAATCCCGATTTCACCCGGCCGATATCCAAATATAGGCTTCCAATATATCAATCTTTATGTCTCGACCATTTCGAGACTCCTCGTCATGTCCGTGATCACATCTGGGAGTCCGAACAATCTTCGGTACATCAATACTTATAAACTCATAATAAAATTGTCATCGTAACATTAAGCGTGCGGACCCTGCGGGTTCGAGAACTATGTAGACATGACCTAGAACTATTCTCGGTCAATAAGCAATAGCGGAACCTGGATGCTCATATTGGCTCCTACATATTCTACGAAGATCTTTATCGGTCAAACCGCATAACAACATACGTTGTTCCCTTTGTCATCGGTATGTTACTTTCCCGAGATTCCATTGTCGGTATCCAATACCTAGTTCAATCTCATTACCGGCAAGTCTCTTTACTCGTTATGTAATGTATGATTCCGTAACTAACTCATTATCTACATTGCTTGCAAGGCTTATAGTGATGTGCATTACTGAGAGGGCCCAGAGATACCTCTCCGACAATCGGAGTGACAAAACCTAATCTCGAAATACACCAACCCAACATGTACCTTCGGAGACACCCATAGAGCTCCTTTATAATCACCCAGTTACGTTGTGACGTTTGGTAGCACACAAAGTGTTCCTCCGGTAAACGGGAGTTGCATAATCTCATAGTTACAGGAACATGTATAAGTCATGAAGAAAGCAATAGCAACATACTAAACGATCAAGTGCTAGGCTAACGGAATGGGTCATGTCAATCACATCATTCTCCTAATGATGTGATCCCATTAATCAAATGATAACACATGTCTATGGTTAGGAAACATAACCATCTTTGATTAATGAGCTAGTCAAGTAGAGGCATGCTAGTGATGTTATGTTTGTCTATGTATTCACACATGTATCATGTTTCCGGTTAATACAATTCTAGCATGAATAATAAACATTTATCATGATATGAGGAAATAAATAATAACTTTATTATTGCCTCTAGGGCATATTTCCTTCAAACGCCACGTACGCGGTGATACGTCTCCAACGTATCTATAATTTATGAAGCATTCATGCTATTTTATTATCTGTTTTGAATTTTTATGGGCTTTATTATACACTTTTATATTATTTTTGGGACTAACCTATTAACCGGAGGCCCAACCCATATTGTTGTTTTCTTGCCTATTTCAGTGTTTCGAAGAAAAGGAATATCAAACAGAGTCCAAACGGAATGAAACCTTCAGGAGCGTTATTTTTGGAATGGAAGCAATCCAGGGGACTCGGAGTGCAAGTCAGGGAATCTTTGAGGAGGCCACAAGGCAGGGGGGCATGCCCAACCCCCCTGGGCGCGCCCTCCACCCTCGTGGGCCCCTCGTTGCTCCCCCGACCGACTTCATTCGCCTATATATTTCCATATACCCTAAAACCATCGAAGAACAAGATAGATCAGGAGTTCCGCCGCCGCAAGCCTCTGTAGCCACCAAAAACCTCTCGGAGCTCGTTTCGGCACCCTACCGGAGGGGGAATCCATCACCAGTGGCCATCTTCATCATCCCAGTGCTCTCCATGACAAGGAGGGAGTAATTCACCCTCGGGGCTGAGGGTATGTACCAGTAGCTATGTGTTTGATCTCTCTCTCGCGTGTGTTCTTGAGGTGATACGATCATGATGTATCACGAGCTTTGGATCTTATGATGTTTCTGAAGGAAATATGCCCTAGAGGCAATAATAAAGTTATTATTTATTTCCATATTTCATGATAAATTTTTATTATTCATGCTAGAATTGTATTAACCGGAAACATAATACATGTGTGAATACATAGACAAACATAGTGTCACTGGTATGCCTCTACTTGACTAGCTCGTTTATCAAAGATGGTTATGTTTCCTAGCCATGGACAAAAGAGTTGTCATTTGATTAATGGGATCACATCATTAGGAGAATGATGTGATTGACATGACCCATTCCGTTAGCCTAGCACTTGATTGTTTAGTATGTTGCTATTGCTTTCTTCATGACTTATACATGTTCCTGTAACTATGAGAATTGTGCAACTCCCATTTACCGAAGGAACACTTTGGGTACTACCAAACGTCACAACGTAACTGGGTGATTATAAAGGAGTACTACAGGTGTCTCCGAAGGTACATGTTGAGTTGGCGTATTTCGAGATTAAGTTCTGTCACTCCGATTGTCGGAGAGGTATCTTTGGGCCCTCTCGGTAATGCACATCTTTATAAGCCTTGCAAGCAATGTGACCAAATAAGTTGGTTACGGAATGATGCATTACGGAACGAGTAAAGAGACTTGCCGGTAACGAGATTGAACTAGGTATTGGATACCGACGATCAAATCTCGGGCAAGTAACATACCGATGACAAAGGGAACAACGTATGTTGTTATGCGGTTTGACCGATAAAGATCTTCGTAGAATATGTAGGAACCAATATGGGCATCCAAGTTCCGCTATTGGTTATTGACCAAGAATAGTTCTAGGTCACGTCTACATAGTTCTCGAACCCGTAGGGTCCGCACGCTTAACGTTACGATGACAGTTATATTATGAGTTTATGAGTTTTGATGTACCGAAGGAGTTCGGAGTCCCGTATGAGATCAGGGACATGACGAGGAGTCTCGAAATGGTCGAGACATAAAGATCGATATATTGGACGACTATATTCGGAGTTCGGAAAGGTTCTGAGTGATTCGGGTATTTTCCGGAGTACCGGAGAGTTACGGGAATTCGCCGGGAGAAGTATTGGGCCTTATTGGGCCATACGGGAAAGAAAGAGGGGCTGCCTAGGGCAGGCTGCGCGCCCCCCAAGGCCTAGTCCGAATTGGACTAGGGGGAGGGGCCGCACCCCCTCCTTCCTTCCCTTCTCTCTTCCCTTTCCTTCTCTCCTACTCCTACTACATGGAAGGTCTCCTAGTTGGACTAGGAAAGGAGGGAGTCCTACTCCCGGTGGGAGTAGGACTCCTCCCTGGCGCGCCCTCCCTTGGCCGGCCGCCAGCTCCCCCTTGCTCCTTTATATACGGGGGCAGGGGGCACCCCATAACACACAAGTTGATCTATGGATCGTTCCTTAGCCGTGTGCAGTGCCCCCCTCCACCATATTCCACCTCGGTCATATCGTCGCGGAGTTTAGGCGAAGCCCTGCGCCGGTAGAACATCATCATCGTCACCACGCCGTCGTGCTGACGGAACTCTTCCCCGAAGCTTTGCTGGATCGGAGCCCGGGGATCGTCATCGAGCTGAACGTGTGCTGAACTCGGAGGTGCCGTACTTTCGGTGCTTCGATCGGTCGGATCGTGAAGACGTACGACTACATCAACCGCGTTGTCATAACGCTTCCGCTTACGGTCTACGAGGGTACATGGACGAACACTCTCCCCTCTCGTTGCTATGCCATCACCATGATCTTGCGTGTGCGTAGGAAAATATTGAAATTACTACGTTCCCCAATAGTGGCATCCGAGCCTAGGTTTTATGCGTAGATGGCATATGCACGAGTAGAACACAAGTGAGTTGTGGGTGATACAAGTCATACTGCTTACCAGCATGTCATACTTTGGTTCGGCGGTATTGTGAGATGAAGCGGCCCAGACCGACATTACGCATACGCTTACGCGAGACTGGTTTCACCGCTACGAGCACTCGTTGCTTAAAGGTGACCGGCGGGTGTCTGTCTCTCTCACTTTAGCTGAATCGAGTGTGGCTACGCCCGGTCCTTGCGAAGGTTAAAACAGCACCAACTTGACAAACTATCATTGTGGTTTTTGATGCGTAGGTAAGAACGGTTCTTGCTAAGCCCGTAGCAGCCATGTAAAACTTGCAACAACAAAGTAGAGGACGTCTAACTTGTTTTTGCAGGGCATGTTGTGATGTGATATGGTCAAGATGTGATGCTATATTTTATTGTATGAGATGATCATGTTTTGTAACCGAAGTTATCGGCAACTGGCAGGAGCCATATGGTTGTCGCTTTATTGTATGAAATGCAAACGCCCTGTAATTGCTTTACTTTACCACTAAGCGGTAGCGATAGTCGTAGAAGCAATAGATGCCGTAAACGACAATGATGCTACGATGAAGATCAAGGTGTCGCGCCGGTGACGATGGTGATCATGACGGTGCTTCGGATATGGAGATCACAAGCACAAGATGATGATGGCCATATCATATCACTTATATTGATTGCATGTGATGTTTATCCTTTATGCATCTTATCTTGCTTTGATTGACGGTAGCATTTTAAGATGATCTCTCACTAAAATTATCAAGAAGTGTTCTCCTTGAGTATGCACCGTTGCCAAAGTTTGTCATGCCCAGACACCACGTGATGATCGGGTGTGATAAGCTCTACGTCCATCTACAATGGGTGCAAGCCAGTTTTGCACACGCAGAATACTCAGGTTAAACTTGACGAGCCTAGCATATGCAGATATGGCCTCGGAACACGGAGACCGAAAGGTCGAGCGTGAATCATATAGTAGATATGATCAACATAGTGATGTTCACCATTGAAAACTACTCCATCTCACGTGATGATCGGTTATGGTTTAGTTGATTTGGATCACGTGATCACTTAGATGACTAGAGAGATGTCTGTCTAAGTGGGAGTTCTTAACTAATATGATTAATTGAACTTAAATTTATCATGAACTTAGTACCTGATAGTATTTTGCAAATTATGTTGTAGATCAATAGCTTGCGTTGTTGCTTTCATATGTTTATTTTGATATGTTCCTAGAGAAAATTGCGTTGAAAGATGTTAGTAGCAATGATGCAGATTGGATCCGTGATCTGAGGTTTATCCTCATTGCTGCAGAGAAGAATTGTGTCCTTGATGCACCGCTAGGTGACAGACCTATTGCAGGAGCAGACGCAGACGTTATCAACGTTTGGCTAGCTCAATATGATGACTACTTGATAGTTTAGTGCACCATGCTTAACGGCTTAGAATCGGGACTTCAAAGATGTTTTGAACGTCATGGACCATATGAGATGTTCCAGGAATTGAAGTTAATATTTCAAGCAAATACCCGAGTTGAGAGATATGAAGTCTCCAACAAGTTCTATAGCTAAAAGATGGGGGAGAATCGCTCAACTAGTAAGCATGTGCTCAGATTGTCTGGGTACTTCAATCACTTGAATCAAGTGGGAGTTAATCTTCCAGATAAGATAGTGATTGACAGAATTCTCTAGTCACCATCACTAAGTTACTAGAACTTCGTGATGAACTATATTATGCAAGGGATGACGAAAACAATTCCCGAGCTCTTCGTGATGTTGAAATTAACGAAGGTAGAAATCAAGAAAGAACATCAAGTGTTGATGATTGACAAGACCACTAGTTTCAAGAAAAGGGCAAAGGGAAAGAAAGGGAACTTCAAGTAGAATGACAAGCAAGTTGTCACTCCCACGAAGAAGCCCAAAGCTGAACCAAAGCCTGAAACTGAGTGCTTACACTGCAAAGGAAATGGTCACTGGAAGCGGAAATGCCCCGAATATTTGGTGGATAAGAAGGATGGCAAAGCGAACAAGGGGATATTTGATATACAGGTTATTGATGTGTGCCTTACTAGTGTTTATAGTAGCTCCTGAGTATTTGATACTTGTTCGGTTGCTAACATTAGTAACTCGAAATAGGAGTTACAAAATAAACAGAGACTAGTTGAAGAGGAAGTGACAATGAGTGTTGGAAGTAGTTCCAAGATTGATATGATCATCATCGCACACTCCCTATACTTTCGAGATTAGTGTTGAACCTAAATAAATGTTATTTGGTGTTTGCGTTGAGCATGAATATGATTTGATCATGTTTATTGCAATACGTTATTCATTTAAAATCAGAGAATAATTGTTGTTCTGTTTAAATGAATAAAACCTTTGATGGTCATAAACCCAATGAAAATAGTTTGTTGGATCTCGGTCGTAGTGATACACATATTCATAATATTGATGTCAAAAGATGCAAAGTTGATAATGATAGTGCAACTTATTTGTGGCACTGCCGTTTGGGTCATATCGGTGTAAAGCGCATGAAGAAACTCCATAAAGATGGATTTTCGGAATCACTTTGTTATGAATCATTTGATGCTTGCAAACCGTGCCTTTTGGGCAAGATGACTAAAAACTCCGTTCTCCGGAACAATGGAACAAGCTACTGACTTATTGGAAATAATACATACCAATGTATGCGATCCAATGAGTGTTGATGCTCATAGCAAGTATCATTATTTTTTGACCTTCACAAAATGATTTGAGCAGATATGGGTATATCTACTTGATGAAACATAAGTCTGAAATAATTGAAAGGTTCAAAGAATTTCAGAGTGAATTGGAAAAATCATCGTAACAAGAAAATAAAGTTTCTACGATCTGATCGCGGAGACGAATATTTGAGTTACGAGTTTGGTCTTCAGTTAAAACAATGTGGAATAGTTTCACAGCTCACGCCACCTGGAACACCACAATGTTATGGTGTGTCCGAACGTCGTAACCGCACTTTATTGGATATAGTGCGATTTATGATGTCTCTTATTGGTTTTACCACTATCGTTTTGGGGTTGTGCATTAGAGACAGCTGCATTCACGTTTAAAAGGGCACCATCTAAATCCGTTGAGACGGCACCGTATGAACTATGGTTTAGCAGTAAACCTAAGCTGTCGTTTCTTAAAGTTTGGAGTTGCGATGCTTATATGAAAAAACGTTTCAACCTGATAAGCTCAAACCCAAATCGGAGAAGTGCGTCTTCATAGAATACCCAAAGTTAACTATTGGGTACACCTTCTATCACAGATCGGAAGGCAAGTTATTCATTGCTAAGAATGGATCCTTTCTAGAGAAGGAGTTTCTCTCGAAAGAAGTGAGTGGGAGGAAAGTAGAACTTGATGAGGTAACTGTACCTGCTCCCTTATTGGAAAGTAGTTCATCACAGAAATCTATTCCTGTGACTACTACACCAATTAGTGAGGAAGTTAATGATGATGATCATGAAACTTCAGATTAAGTTACTACAGAACCTCGTAGGTCTTCCAGAGTAAGATCCGCACTAGAGTGGTGCGGTAATCCTGTTCTGGAAGTTATGTTACTAGACCATGATGAACCTACGAACTATGAGGAAGCGATGATGAGCCCAGATTCCACGAAATGGCTTGAGGCCATAAAATCTGAGATATGATCCATGTATGAGAACAAAGTATGGACTTTGATTGACTTGCTCGATGATCAGCAAGCCATGTTAAATAAATGGATCTTCAAGAGGAAGACGGACATTGATAGTAGTGTTACTATCTACTAAGCTCGACTTGTTGCGAAATGTTTTCAACAAGTTCAAGGTGTTGAATACGATGAGATTTTCTCACTCGTATCGAAGCTTAAGTCTGTCTGAATCATGTTAGCAATTGCCACATTTTATGAAATCTGGCAAATGGATGTCAAAGCTGCATTCCTTAATGGATTTATTAAAGAAGAGTTGTATATGATGCAACTAGAAAGTTTTTGTCAATCCTAAAGATGCTCACAAAGTGTGCAAGCTCCAGCAATCCATCAATGGACTGGTGCAAGCATCTCGGAGTTGGAATATACGCTTTGATGAGTTGATCAAAGCATATGGTTTTATACAGACTTTTGAAGAAGCCTGTATTTACAAGAAAGTGAGTGGGAGCTCTGTAGCATTTCTAATATTATATGTGGATGACATATTGTTAATTGGAAATTATATGGAAATTCTGGATAGCATGAAAGGATACTTGAATAAGAGTTTTTCAAAGCAAGACCTCGGTGAAGCTGCTTACACATTGAGCATCAAGATCTATATAGATAGATCAAGACGCTTGATAAGATTTTTCAATGAGTACATACCTTGATACATTTTTGAAATAGTTCAAAATGGAACAGTCAAAGAAGGAGTTCTTGCCTGTGTTACAAGGTGTGAAGTTGAGTAAGACTCAAGACCCGACCATTGCAGAAAATAGAAAGAGAATGAAAAGTCATTCCCTATGCCTCAGTCATAGGTTCTATAAAGTATGCTATGCTGTGAACCAGACCTATTGTATACCTTGCTCTGTGTTTGGCAAAGGAATACAATTTTGATCTAATAAGTAGATCACTGGACATGGATCAAGAAATTCCTTAGTGAAGACTAAGGAGACGTTTCTCGATTATGGAGGTGATAAAAGAGCCCGTCGTAAAAGTTACAACGATGCAAGCTTTTACACCAATCCAGAATGACTCTAAGTCTCAATATGGATACATATTGAAAGTGGGAGCAATTAGCTAGAGTAGCTCCGTGCAGAGCATTGTGGACATAGAATATTTGTGAAATGCATACGGCTCTGAATATGACAGACCCGTTGACTAAGCTTCTCTCACGAGCAAAACATGATCATACCTTAGTACTCTTTTGGGTGTTAATCACATAGCGATGTGAACTAGATTATTGACTCTAGTAAACCCTTTGGGTGTTAATCACATAGCGATGTGAACTAGATTATTGACTCTAGTAAACCCTTTGGGTGTTGATCACATGATGATGTGAACTATGGGTATTAATCACATGCAGATGTGAATATTGGTGTTAAATCACATAGAGATGTGAACTAGATTATTGACTCTAGTGCAAGTGGGAGACTGAAGGAAATATGCCCTAGAGGCAATAATAAAGTTATTATTTATTTCCTTATTTCATGATAAATGTTTATTATTCATGCTAGAATTGTATTAACCGGAAACATAATACATGTGTGAATACATAGACAAACATAGTGTCACTAGTATGCCTCTACTTGACTAGCTCATTTATCAAAGATGGTTATGTTTCCTAGCCATGGACAAAAGAGTTTTCATTTTATTAATGGGATCACATCATTAGGAGAATGATGTGATTGACATGACCCATTCCGTTAGCCAAGCACTTGATCGTTTAGTGTGTTGCTATTGCTTTCTTCATGACTTATACATGTTCCTGTAACTATGAGAATTGTGCAACTCCCGCTTACCGGAGGAACACTTTGGGTACTACCAAACGTCACAACGTAACTGGGTGATTATAAAGGAGTACTACAGGTGTCTCCGAAGGTACATGTTGAGTTGGCGTATTTCGAGATTAGGTTTTGTCACTCCGATTGTCGGAGAGGTATCTCTGGGCCCTCTCGGTAATGCACATATTTATAAGCCTTGCAAGCAATGTGACCAAATAAGTTGGTTACGGAATGATGCATTACGGAACGAGTAAAGAGACTTGCCGGTAACGAGATTGAACTAGGTATTGGATACCGACGATCAAATCTCGGGCAAGTAACATACCGATGACAAAGGGAACAACGTATGTTGTTATGCGGTTTGACCGATAAAGATCTTCGTAGAATATGTAGGAACCAATATGGGCATCCAGGTTCCGCTATTGGTTATTGACCGAGAATAGTTCTAGGTCAGATCTACATAGTTCTCAAACCCGTAGGGTCCGCACGCTTAACGTTACGATGACATTTATATTATGAGTTTATGAGTTTTGATGTACCGAAGGAGTTCGGAGTCCCGGATGAGATCGGGGACATGACGAGGAGTCTCTAAATGGTCGAGACGTAAAGATCGATATATTGGACGACTATATTCGGAGTTCGGAAAGGTTCCGAGTGATTCGGGTATTTTTCGGAGTACCGGAGAGTTATGGGAATTGCCGAGAGAAGTATTGGGCCTTATTGGGCCATACGGGAAAGAAAGAGGGGCTGCCTAGGGCAGGCCGCGCGCCCCCCCAAGGCCTAGTCCGAATTGGACTAGGGGGAGGGGCCGCACCCCCTCCTTCCTTCCCTTCTCTCTTCCCTTTCCTTCTCTCCTACTCCTACTACATGGAAGGTCTCCTAGTTGGACTAGGAAAGGAGGGAGTCCTACTCCCGGTGGGAGTAGGACTCCTCCCTGGCGCGCCCTCCCTTGGCCGGCCGCCCCCTCCCCCTTGCTCCTTTATATACGGGGGCAGGGGCACCCCTTAACACACAAGTTGATCTACGGATCGTTCCTTAGCCGTGTGCGGTGCCCCCCTCCACCATATTCCACCTCGGTCATATCGTCGCAGAGTTTAGGCGAAGCCCTGCGCCGGTAGAACATCATCATCGTCACCATGCCGTCGTGCTGACGGAACTCTTCCCCGAAGCTTTGCTGGATCGGAGCCTAGGGATCGTCATCGAGCTGAACGTGTGCTGAACTCGGAGGTGCCGTACATTCGGTGCTTGGATCGGTCGGATCGTGAAGACGTACGACTACATCAACCGCGTTGTCATAACGCTTCCGCTTATGGTCTACGAGGGTACGTGGACGAACACTCTCCCCTCTCGTTGCTATGCCATCACCATGATCTTGCGTGTGCGTAGGAAAATTTTGAAATTACTACGTTCCCCAACAGTTTCTCCCCCTCTACGCTCTTATAATGAATTGAGTTTTCCCTTTGAAGTTGTCTTGTCGGATTGAGTCTTTAAGGATTTGAGAACACTTGATGTATGTCTTGCCGTGCTTATCTGTGGTGACAATCGGATATCACGTGATCCACTTGATGTATGTTTTGATGATCAACTTGCGGGTTCCGTCCATGAACCTATGCATAGGGGTTGGCACACGTTTTCGTCTTGACTCTCCGGTAGAAACTTTGGGGCACTCTTTGAAGTACTTTGTGTTGGTTGAATAGATGAATCTGAGATTGTGTGATGCATATCGTATAATCATGCCCACGAATACTTGAGGTGACAATGGAGTATCTAGGTGACATTAGGGTTTTGGTTGATTTGTGTCTTAAGGTGTTATTCTAGTATGAACTCTATGATAGATTGAACGGAAAGAATAGCTTCGTGTTATTTTACTACGGACTCTTGAATAGATCGAGCAGAAAGGGTAACTTTGAGGTGGTTTTGTACCCTACCATAATCTCTTCGTTTGTTCTCCGCTATTAGTGACTTTGGAGTGACTCTTTGTTGCATGTTGAGGGATATTTATATGATCCAATTATGTTATTATTGTTGAGAGAACTTGCACTAGTGAAAGTATGAACCCTAGGCCTTGTTTCCTAGCATTGCAATACTGTTTACGCTCACTTTTATCATTAGTTACCTTGCTGTTTTTATATTTTCAGATTACAAATACCTATATCTACCATCCATATTGCACTTGTATCACCATCTCTTTGCTGAACTAGTGCACCTATACAATTTACCATTGTATTGAGTGTGTTGGGGACACAAGAGACTCTTTGTTATTTGGTTGCAGGGTTGTTTGAGAGAGACCATCTTCATCCTATGCCTCCTACGGATTGATAAACCTTAGGTCATCCACTTGAGGGAAATTTGCTACTGTCCTACAAACCTCTGCACTTGGAGGCCCAACAACGTCTACAAGAAGAAGGTTGTGTAGTAGACATCAAGCTCTTTTCTGGCGCCGTTGCCGGGGAGGTGAGTGCTTGAGGGTATATCTTTAGATCTTGCAATCGAATCTTTTTGTTTCTTGTTTTATCACTAGTTTAGTCTATAAAAGAAAACTACAAAAAATGGAATTGAGTTTGTCTCATACGCTTCATCTTTTTAATATCTTTCGTGAGAATGATGGAAAGGAAAATTGTGCTCAATTACTTGAAGAAGGATGCATTAAAATGTCTGGTACTAGATCTTTGTATGATGAGCATGATTGCAATGTTGTTAGTGTGAACTCTTTGAATATCCATAGTACTAATGATGATTGCACTAGTTATGATGAAAATGTCTCCTATAAGCATGTCGATTTTTGTGGAGAGCATTGGGTTTGCATGAACACACCAAATAGAGAAGATAGATATTGCAAGAGGCATAAGCATTTAGAAACTAAATTATTGCAAGAAAGGTTAAATGTGAGTGCTGAAAATTTATATTTCCTTTGCCGTACTTGTGAACTTTGCAATGAAAGTGGTCATTTACATCTCCGATGCAAATTGTTTCATGATCGAATCGTGTCCAAAAATTGTGATGATTTGATTTCCCTTGCACATTATAATGAACTTAGTTTGCTTATGGGTTATGAAGAAATGAAACGTTTAACTAAGTATCTTCCAGAATTTGCCCGTTATAAACTTCTTGATTTTGATCTAGAGAAGATTTATATGTTTTGTGTGGTGAATTGCATTGAAAATCCTTATATTGCAAATTACATAAAGAAAAGAAATCAAATAGAAGATGAAGAGAATACTAATGAAAGGGAATAGACTTCCCAATCTCCTCCTATTATTTCTTATGATGAATCAGGTAAAGAGGAGGAGCATTCTATTCAACCAATCTCATTAATAAGGAGCTCAAAGAAGAAGGTTGAACCCACACATAATGCGAAGAATAAAAAGAAAAGACGGAGCAACAAAGGTAGAAAGGTACCTCTCCCAAATGATGTTGCTCCTACTACTCATTGTGATGATGATAATTGCTATACTATTGGTGCTATCCATACTATTAATGATGAGAGTGACTATGCTTATGATATGAAAAGGCCCAAGCTTGGGGAAGCTATGTTTGATGAGGATGACATATTTGAGAATATATTTGCTGCAATTAATGTTTGTCCCAAGCTTCGGGATGCTATGTTTAATGAAGAAGATATTTTTAGCACCCCAAGTTTTGATATGCAAAGCTGTTATGATGATAGCATGCCTCTTACCTATGATGATTATATTGATGAAAGTGGGTTTGGAAGAGTGTCAACTCTAGGAAGTAGTGATCCCACTATTTTGGAGGATGTTGAATCTTATTGTGATGAATATTAAAGTGGATTTGGAAGAGTGTCAACTTTATTTAGTGATGATTCCACTATCTTGGAAGAGGTTTCAATCGATTATGATGAGAACAAAGTTGCTACTTATGATGATTATTGTGATGAAACTTATGCTATAAAAAGTAGTGATGATTATATTTATAAAACTTGTCATGATTATGATTACCCTTTTTCTGAACATTACTCTTTTAATGTTGAAACAATTTATAGTATTCAAGTCTCTTATGATACTCCCACTATTCTGAATAAGAAGAATTTTGCTTTTGTGGAGAGTAGTAAATTTTCTATGCAAGTAGATCATGAAAGTAATGCTTTAGGTGCTTGTTATATTGTTGAATTCATTCATTATGCTATTGAAAATTATTATAAGGGAGGAACTTATGCTTGTAGGAATTGCCATAATATCAAGTTTCCTCTCTATGTGCTTAAAGTTTTAAAGTTATGCTTGTTTTGCCTTCCTATGCTAGTTGATTATTGTTACCATAAGTTGTTTGATCACAAAATACCTATGCATAGGAAGTGGGTTAGACTTAAATGTGCTAGTCATATGCTTCATGATGCTCCTGTTATGTTTCAATTCTTATCTCTTATGTGAGCATCATTGTCATCATCATGCCTAGCTAGAAAGGCATTAAAGAAAAGCGCTTGTTGGGAGACAACCCAATATTTACCCTTACTGTTTTTATGTGTTCACATGATTATGCTACTGTATTAATCATGTTTTATAGCTTTTATTTCAATAAAGTGCCAAGTAAGACCTTTAGGATAGCTTACTGTGATAGTTGTGTTGATCCTGCTGAGAATCAGAAACTTTTTCGCCTTGTAAATTAGTTTTGATAATTTACAGAAATGTGATTCTGATCTTATTACTTTTGCACTGGTTTGGAACACAAATTTATTAGGACTTCCTCATTTGGTAGAATTTTTGGAGTTGCAGAAGTATACGTTTGATACATATTACTACAGACTATTCTGTTTTCGATAGATTCTGTTTTCTGTGTGTTGTTTGCTTATTTTGATGAATCTATGAGTAGTATCGGAGGGTATGACCCATATAGAAGTTGGAATAAATTATATATTACACCAATATGAATTTATAATGAGTTCACAACAGTACCTAAGTGGTGATTTATTTTCTTATACTTACGGAGCTTACAAGTTTTCTGTTGAGTTTTGTGTTGTGAAGTTTTCAAGTTTTGTGTAATGATTTGATAGACTATGGAATAAGGAGTGGCAAGAGCCTAAGCTTGGGGATTCCCAAGGCACCCCAAGGTAATATTCAAGGACAACCAAGAGCCTAAGCTTGGGGATGCCCCAGATGGCATCCCCTCTTTCGTCTTCGTCTATCGCTAACTTTACTTGGAGCTATATTTTCATTCACCACATGATATGTGTTTTGCTTGGAGAGTCATTTTCTTTTGTTAGTATTTGCTTTATGTTATTTATAATAATGTTTTGCATCTATATTTTCAATAAAAATATCAAGGATAGCCTTTACCATGCTTATTTTGCTAGTATACATGTTGCTGTTTGAAAACAGAAAGTTTACCTCTGTTGCAAAAATTCCCTAGAAAAGTCAGAGAATGGTATAATGTTGAAACTTTTTGCATATTGAGCTCTGATAAATATTCTATAGTAAGGTATTTTTCTCATAATTTTTGGAGTTAGGGAAGTATGATGAATCTTGCATTCTTTTCAGACTATACTGTTTTGGCAGATTGCTGTTACGGTTGCATTGTTTACATATGTTTGCTTGTTTAATGATCCTATTTGAGGATAGGAGTATTAAATATGCAGAGGCATTTAGTATGAAATGTTAAATAATAATTTTAGTTATTTGTTAAGTAGAAAATGATAAGGTTTTGCATTGGTTTATACCACCCTATCTCACGAGTTCTTGTTGAGTTTGGTGTGGATGAAGCTTTTGATAAAAAGAGAAACCATGATATGAGAGGAATTAAGGAGACACAAAAGTTCAAGCTTGGGGATTCCCAAGGAACCCCAAGATAATATTTCAAGAAGTCTCAAGCATCTAAGCTTGGGGATGCCCCGTTAGGCATCCCACCTTTCTTCTTCAACAACTATCGGTTAGTATCGGTTGAACCTAAGTTTTTGCTTCTTCACATGAGTTGTGCTATCCTTTGAATGTCATTTTATTTTGCTTTGCTTTATGCTTGAATAAAATACCAAGATATGAAATTCTTAAATGAGAGAGAGTCTTCACATAGTTACATAATTATTTAGCTACTCATTGATCTTCACTTATATATTTTTTTGGAGTAGTTTGTCATTTACTCGTGTGCTTCACTTATATCCTATGAGTAAATGGTTGAATGAGTTGAATGTCATAAATCTGAAATTGTATATGTTTCATTTGCTTATCCCATGGGGAGTAATGACTTCACATCTAAGAAGTATAGGTTGTAAATTTATTAAAGGTTAGCAAGCATTGTATTAGTCATTTGAACAATTCATGAAAGAATATTGAAGGAAGACAGATTTCACATATAAATATACTATCTTAGACATCTTTTATAATTGTGAGCACTCATTAAGTATGACATGTTAAAGATTTGATGTTGGACAAGGAAGATGATATAATGGGTTATGTTTTCTCACATCTCAGTTAAAGTATATTGTCATGGATCATTCAAACATGTTGAGCTTGCCTTTCCCCCTCATGCTAGCCAAAATTCCTTGCACCAAGTAGAGATACTACTTGTGCTTCCAAATATCCTTAAACCCAGTTTTTGCCATGAGTATCCACCATACCTACCTATATGCGGTATTTACCTGCCGTTCCAAGTAAATTTGCATGTGCCAAACTCTAAACCTTCAAATAATAATCTGTTTTGTATGCCCGAATCGCTCATGTAGCGACTAGGGGCTGTCAGTATCTTCCATGCTAGGTGGGTTATTCTCAAGATGAGTGGACTCCGCTCATCATTCACGAGAAAAATGGCTGGTAACCGGGATGCCCAGTCCCATGATCAAAAGATCAAAATCAAATAAAAAATAATTAAAACAAAACTCCCCCAGGACTGCTGTTGGTATGGACGGTACCCCGTTGTTTCGGATGGCCGTGGAGTGCGATTGTTGGTGGAGGGGGAGTAAAAACTTTACCATTCTGTTTGGGAACCACCTATAATGTATGTAGTATGGAAGATATTGGGAACTCTTGGTTGTTATGTTGACAATGAGATCATACCTCTCAAAATTATTTATCTCTATTTCAAAATCGAGCTCTGGCACCTCTGCAAATCCCTGCTTCCCTATTCGAAGGGCCTATATTTTACTTTTATGCAAGAGTCAAGGCGATCTTCACCTTTCCCTTTTTCATTTTATCCTTTGGCAAGCACCTCGTGTTGGAAAGATCTTGATATATATATATCCAATTGGATGTAAGTTAGCATGAACTAATATTGTTGACATCACCCAAAGGTGAATACATTGGGAGGCAAAAATATAAGCCCCTATCTTTCTTAGTGTCCGATTAAAACTCCATAACCATAAGTATTGCGTGAGTGTTAGCAATTGTAGAAGATTATATGATAGTTGAGTATGTGGAGTTTACTAAATCAAAGCTCTGACATAGACCCTTCCTGAAAATAGGATGAATTTTAATTGTTTGATGACTGAGAATGAAGTTTGCTAGTTTTCAAGAAAGTTTATGGTTTATGCTTTAACATGTGAATACCTTGTTACTTGATCTTGAGAAGTTTTATGAGATGAACTACTGTTATGACATATAATCATGCTAGAAAAGGTGACTGAAATTATAATTGATCAAACTTGTGCACCGGCTAGCATTCACTTCATAAATTCTTTCTTTTATCATTTACCTACTCGAGGACGAGCAGGAATTAAGCTTGGGGATGCTGATACGTCTCCAACGTATCTAAAATTTATGAAGCATTCATGCTATGTTATTATCTGTTTTGAATGTTTATGGGCTTTATTATACACTTTTATATTATTTTTGGGACTAACCTATTAACCGGAGGCCTAGCCCATATTGCTGTTTTCTTGCCTATTTCAGTGTTTCGAAGAAAAGGAATATCAAATGGAGTCCAAACAGAATGAAACCTTCGGGAGTGTTATTTTTGGAACGGAAGCAATCCAGGGGATTTGGAGTGCAAGTCAGGGAAGCTTCGAGGAGGCCACGAGGCAGGGGGCGTGCCCACCCCCCTGGGCATGCCCTCCACCCTCGTGGGCCCCTCATGGCTCCCCCGGCTGACCTCTTTCGCCTATATATTCCCATATACCCTAAAACCATCGAAGAACAAGATAGATTAGGAGTTCCGCCGCCGAAAGCCTCTATAGCCACCAAAAACCTCTCGAGAGCCCGTTCCGGCACCCTGCCGGAGGGGGAATCCATCACCGGTGGCCATCTTCATCATCCCGGCGCTCTCCATGATGAGGAGGGAATAGTTCACCCTCGGGGCTGAGGGTATGTACCAGTAGCTATGTGTTTGATCTCTCTCTCTCTCGTGTTCTTGAGGTGGTACGATCTTGATGTATCACGAGCTTTGGATCTTATGATGTTTCTCCCCCTCTACTCTCTTGTAATGAATTGAGTTTTCCCTTTGAAGTTATCTTGTCGGACTGAGTCTTTAAGGATTTGAGAACACTTGATTTATGTCTTGCCGTGCTTATCTATGGTGACAATGGGATATCACGTGATCCACTTGATGTATGTTTTGGTGATCAACTTGCGGGTTCTGCCCAAGAACCTATGCATAGGGGTTGGCACACGTTTTCGTCTTGACTCTCCGGTAGAAACTTTGGGGCACTCTTTGAAGTACTTTGTGTTGGTTGAATAGATGAATCTGAGATTGTGTGATGCATATCGTATAATCATGCCCACGGATACTTGAGGTGACAATGGAGTATCTAGGTGACATTAGGGTTTTGCTTGATTTGTGTCTTAAGGTGTTATTCTAGTATGAACTCTATGATAGATTGAACGGAAAGAATAGCTTCGTGTTATTTTACTACGGACTCTTGAATAGATCGAGCAGAAAGGATAACTTTGAGGTGGTTTTGTACCCTACCATAATCTCTTCGTTTGTTCTCCGCTATTAGTGACTTTGGAGTGACTCTTTGTTGCATGTTGAGGGATATTTATATGATCCAATTATGTTATTATTGTTGAGAGAACTTGCACTAGTGAAAGTATGAACCCTAGGCCTTGTTTCCTAGCATTGAAATACCGTTTACGCCCACTTTTATCATTAGTTACCTTGCTGTTTTTATATTTTCAGATTACAAATACCTATATCTACCATCCATATTGCACTTGTATCACCATCTCTTCGCCAAACTAGTGCACCTATACAATTTACCATTGTATTGGGTGTGTTGGGGACACAAGAGACTCTTTGTTATTTGGTTGCCGGGTTGTTTGAGAGAGACCATCTTCATCCCACGCCTCCTACGGATTGATAAACCTTAGGTCATCCACTTGAGGGAAATTTTCTACTGTCCTATAGACCTCTGCACTTGGAGGCCCAACAACGTCTACAAGAAGAAGGTTGTGTAGTAGACATCACGTGGCTGAGAAGGCGTGCCCACGTTACGCTTTCCGGGAATAGTGCCGCACTTATAACCGTCAATAAATTTTGAGCCTGCGTCCCGTCACATTCCAAATTGCAAACCTAATCACAGCGATCAAAACTTAAATGGTTTCCCACTTATGAGTGTATTAGTACCCGGTTATAAATACTACTACTCCAAGATGACTGCACATTCCTCCTCAACTCCTCATCCACAAAAATAAACAAGTCATTCATCATCGTTCCCTTGCATCTGCCATGGCCAGCGTGAGTTTTGGGCCGAGAGATCGCCACCAGGGAGATGCAAGCATGGAAGCGGAAGCACGAGAGATGTCCCGCCTCGCCGCGAACGCATCCGGCATGTTCCGCCGCGTGGCTGTAGCAGCACAGAGGTCCCGCCGCGCCGCCGAAGCAACACAAAGGTCCCACCATGCTGTTAATGTAGCAGACTGGTTCGGTCACGCCGCTGAAGTAGAAGAGATATCCGCCACGCCGCGAAAGCAGCAGAGATGTCCTCCCGTGCCGCGGCGGCCTGAGAAAATGTCTCGCGGGCAGGCGAGGACTCTTACAGGCGCATGCATGCGATCGTCCATAGCCAAATGGATCAGATCTCCGGCTGGGCGAGCTTGCATGATGACATGAAAGCCTCTTTTGAACAGGCTATTGGCATCATCCGACAACTAAATGAGAGCAAAATGCAAAGCTCCAGGCCGAGCGCGACCTGCTGAGGGTGAAGATCGTCGGAAGTGCGGAGCAGCAGGAGGAGGCCACTTCCTTGTTGAAGAGGACCGGCATCAACGTCGAGAAACTTGTGGACGAGAATGCCATGCTGCGCATCGAGCGTAGAAGGCTGGTTGAGGAATCCGTGGATGCTCTCAAGCAGCATCTTGAGGACAAGAAAGAGCTCATCATCGCTCGCTGCAGAGACAAGTTCCCGCGGCTTGCAGCAACGCATCAAGAAAGTAGAGATCAGCGAGCCAGATCGTTGTCTTCCTTCTTCTTTTGCCCTTGTGAATTTCGGGCATTGCCGCATGTGACTTTTTTAAATTATGTTCCTAAATATGTAAGACAATCATTATCCAGTGTCATCGTCCTTATATTCATCATGCTTGCTATAAGTCACAGTCGATGCTATATAGATCCGTCGGATCTTACATCAATCCGTGCAAAACTTTCTTTTCAAATTTTCATTTTTCTCTCTTAAATCTCAGTCCAGCAAGACATATAGCCACGTCGTAGAATAGGGGCTCGGGCGCCATTAATGGAGACGTTGGGAGGGAGGTGCGTGGCGGGTAGAGGTCAAAGGGCTCTCCTCCCGATGAGCACGCACAGGGGTCTGATCGCATGCCTCCCATACTCAAATAGCTACCCCGCACGACACCTCCTAGCCATTAAAAAGAGGGGGCACGTGGCGGCACGTAGTTGGTAAGTAGAACGCCCACGACTTCAATAGTACTTGTGTTTCCGATTTGTAACGTGACAATACTTGTTCCAAAATGACTTTGTTGATTGTTAATGTGTGCGCCTTCGCAAATCGAACAGAAAAATTACCACAACATGTTGGTGTCATGTCATGACACCATGCCAAGTTTCATGATTTTCAGGCGTGTTTTGGATTTACATGAATTAAAAAACCAAGTTTCTCAATCTTTACGGCCGAGCCACGACGCCCAGATGTTTGAATTTCATTCTCATTTCTTGCATGGGATCTAGAAATTCACCCCAAGGACACACATGTGATTTTTCAACCAACTTTGGTGCACTGGAGCATGTGCCTGTAGTTCAAATTTGAATTATGCACATTAAATGCCAAATAACTCAATTAATATATAAAAAAGGCCAAACGAACCCGAAATAATTCTAAAATTTAGCACGATACTTCTATTTGGTCTAATCTTCCTGTGTAAAAAAATTAAGGCGGGAGAAGACAGTGTACGTATGTCGTTTCGCACACGGAGGTGATACGTTCCCTCTCGGAACCACGAGCCTTTTTGAGGGAAGCTCCGGTTTGCAAGAAGCTTACACCATAGCTTGTCCCAATTCGGCCAAAAAAATTACCGCATCATGTTGGTGTCATGTCATGACACCATGCCAAGTTTCATGATTTTCAGACGTGTTTTGGATTTAATGCAATTAAAAAACCAAGTTTCTCAATCTTTCCGGCCAAGCCACGATGCCCAAATGTTTGAATTTTATTCCCATTTCTTGCATGGGACCTATAAATTCACCCAAAGACACACATGTGATTTTTCAACACACTTTGGTGCACTGGAGCATGTACTTGTAGTTCAAATTTGAATTATGCACACTAAATGCACATAAACTCAATTAATGCATAAAAATGCCAAACGAACTCGGAATAATTACAAATTTAAACATGACACTCATGTACTAGTTGCATGTTCACTGTACGTAAATGTTCTAGCAATTCAAACACCATCCTTTCCCTCCGTAACACCATTTTGTCTTTCAGAACATAATGAAAAAATCAGGTATACCACAAATAGTTTATTAGAAAGAATCGTGTGGGATGTGATATAAAATATCCTGGCGCACCGTCTTGTCTGGCTTACGCAGGAAGATTCGTCGTTTATAGTCCATCGCCCCCGCTTGAACCACACTTGTGCGCTAGTTTCTCCCGGCACCGAGCGAAAAAAATTTGCCACCGCGGAAATATCTATCTCCTCACCCCCTCCCTCCCACCAAAAGCCACATTTACACTGTTCCTCCTTGCTTTCCGAGTTCAAACCTTCACTGCTGCTTACTGGCAGCT
Source organism: Triticum aestivum (assembly GCF_018294505.1). NCBI lineage: Eukaryota > Viridiplantae > Streptophyta > Magnoliopsida > Poales > Poaceae > Triticum > Triticum aestivum. The sequence goes on along the minus strand of NC_057795.1, from coordinate 280,192,213 downwards.
CAGCCTCCTCGCCGGTGACCCTTCTTCTTGCAGCGCCGCCTCCTTGCCGGCTACCCTTCTTCTTGAAGCGCCGCCTCCTCGCCGGCGACCCTTCTTCTTACAGCACCGCCTCCTTGCCAGTGACCCTTCTTCTTGCTGTGCGGCCTTCTCGCCGCCGACCCTTCTTCTTGTTATGCGACCTCGTTGATATGGTCAGGTAATCCACACCCCACCCACACCATCCTCCTCCTTTCCCATCCCACATGCCCCGACCGACGGTGCTACACCTTCCGTCGAAATCACTGTCCCCCTCCTCTAATTAAGTGACGCCCACAACCATTTTGCATGCAGTATAATGTCGAGCTCAGTAGCATGCGGCCGCACGCGTGCATGAGGTCGCTATGGCTACCATGCGTGCCGACCGCCAGATCTTGGAGGAGCACCTCATCTTCAAGGCCACCCTCGACACCGCCACGCGGTTGTCTACTTTAAAATATAGTTCGTGTTGTTTTCTCGAGGCCACCGCCAGTGCCTTCTAGTGATTTGTCCTCTGTAATGTTAACATGCAATCTGATGTTCAGTTAACAGTTTTGTCCTCTAAAATGTAATGTTCAGTTAACACTTTGATCCAACAATTGCTACATTTTGTAGTACTGTTCTCAAGCATTCTTTGTTTTGTTAACTATCTTATCTTCTAGTACATGTTTCTATTCTGCAATGTCGTGCTTAGTTAACTATTTTGGTTCATTTGGTCTACTGTCCATTTAAATATTTGGTTCAGTTCTGCAATTTGATTTTCATTTGCTGTGGGTATAATTTTGTATTGTTATGCATGTGACACCAATCGAATTTGGCTGTACTCAATACATATTCTACTGATAGTATGGCAACTCTCGGTTAACCTGATCAAGATCTTCCTTATGTGTGTTGCAGGGAAACAATGGGAGACACTATGGTTTACCATCGAGGTTTGTTCAAGCATGGTCCTTTGGCTAATAACACATTATTGTGCAGTTGCAGGAATCATTCTAATATTTAGGTTTTTTACAATTTGGTCTTGCACATGTAGGTCCTGTTGTCAGAGGCTTAGACCCATTGTTCGACCCATTTTGCATATGGGGAAATGAGATGTCCATGAATATCAGTCAAGTCAAGAAACTCAGAAAGATTGTTAGGATGAAGAAACTTCCGACAAATAACAGCAAGATCTTTGTTTGCACAATGAAGAAGACACTAGTCAACTATAGGATGGTACTAACTCTTTTACCTTGTTTTTACCCCTTGCGCCATTTCAAAATTCATAGCAGCGATTTATGCATATATTTGTTTTCAGTACTTTTGAAAGCAGTTCACCGATGATTACCTCTCAAACCACCTTCATGGTCAAGAGGCGAGGAAGGTATTCATTCAACACCCACGGTACAATATTGAAGTCTTGCTTAAGAGGACGAAGGTTGGGTGGGCAATTATCCATAGCCACTGGCCTAAAGTTGCAAGGACATTCAACATCACTGAAGGCTCAATATTTGTTTTCCACTTCTGCAGTTTCCCAGATGAGATTCATCTGTCTATTTACCATGTATGATGCTACTTTCCAAAGTTTTTTGATGTTGCATGTGAAACTTGGTGCTGTTGTGTAATGGCGTAATTGAGTGCCGAAGCTATCTGATGTAATTCGATTATGAAATCCTGGTTGCTGTTATACGGATATGAAATATCTAGTGTGTTTTATAAGAAATATCAACTTGATTAGTACATGGATTATCAATAATAGGATAATTACCCTGCTTATTGGGGTTTTATATTGCAGACGGTTACTCAAACATCATCGTGGGCGATGAACACAAACAACCCGCACGGTTTCTAGGAAGTAGGCGTGTTCGATCAACTAACAATCACACACGGCTTCCTACAGCGAATTGTTTGCGTTAGGCCACCTTGCACAAACGTTTCCACACAAAGAACTGTGTGTGATATACATACAAATGGAAATGATTTTCTGCGATTCACCATGTGGGATGTACATACGAACGGAAACAATTGGGTTTCGATGCCCTGCCAAATCGCACACGAGCTCATTTTGCCCCAGCCAGTGAGCCAGGAGGCCTATCCCCGACGGTTTCTGGGTCGTGTGGGAAGGACCCCCCCTATCGCCCACACTCACTTGGCGACGAACCGTTTATATAGCATGTCGTTGTACCAGTGATGGTCTCTACAAATCACACCAACTGACCAAAACCCATGCCTAGACATAGCAGCATCAACGTTCAGCTTTGCATTGCTTGTCAGCGGGGCCAGCCATCTTAGTGGTCTCCAAGGTTGGAAAAGGCGGTAGGCGTAAGCGAGGCGGTTGGCCTTCGCCTAGTGCCTAGGCAGTGCCTAAGGCGGTAATATAGTTTTCACTCGTAGTGTATTTGTGATTATTATATGGGTGTTGATATTAGTTTAGGGCATATAAATAAGTTAGTTGCCATCTACTCCCATTAGAATATAACCCGTTCGGCATGTCAGTGCAGTCTGCGGCATGATTTCTTGCTTGGGTGGACAATTCCTTGATTTCCCTGCCTAGACCTCCATTTATGCCCTAGGAGAGGCGTTTGACCATTGCCTAGCGCCTAGGCGTGCCTAAGCGCATCCTAGGCACTGCCTTTTCCAACAGAGGTGGTCTCACACAAGTCGGAGCCGTCGCCACTGGTAGCCTGGCGTTGATAATGCACAACTCACTCAAATAGCTAGATATAAAACTGTTAACCGTATATGGTGATTGAAAAATGTTCTCATGAGTAGACTTCCGCCCGACTCCCTGGAGTGCCCATAGCGTTACCACTAAGCGATCGAAGAGCTCCTTCGTTAATATTTCATGCAATGGAAACAGCCAACCCTTCGGGTTCTCCTTCCCTCGCTCTACTATGTGTTGCACCAACTCCTCAGGCGCTAGCGCCCAGACACTCGCCGCCATCGGGCATGAGATCAACGCATGTTTCCAAGTGTCCACTGCCCCCACATAACAGACAAGTGTCTTCCATCGCCATGTGATGGTGCTTTAAGACTGAACCCATCAGCATTGACTGTTGATAATCCCCAAGTGTAGGGAATCATCGTAGCAATTCCCAAAGGTGGAAGTGATAAGTATGGAGTGTCGAACCCACAAGGAGCTTAAGGTAAGATCAATATTCTCTCAAGCCCTATCTGCCACTGATACGACTCTATGTGCACCAAACGTTTGCTTCCAACTAGCAACGAGAAATAAAACTATGTTGTGGGTATGAAGAGGATAAATTTATATGATATCGGAGAGCTAAAATATAAAAGTAGGTGCTGTTATCATAAAATTAGAATATATTACTAAATAATATAAATAGTGAGTGTGGAATAATGGTGGATCTATGTGCGGAATTGTCCTAGGCAATTGTTAACAAGACCGGTGATCACTATTGCAATTCATATGAGGGAGAGGCATAAGCTAACATAATTTCTCTACTTGGATCATATGCACTTATGGTTGGAACTCTAGCAAGCATCCACAAATACTAAAGATCATTAAGGTAAAACCCAACCATAGCATTAAAGCATCAAGTCCTCTTTATTCCCATACGCAACAACCCCCTTACTCGGGTTTGTGTTTCAGTCACTCACCAACCCACTATAAGTGAATCATGAACGTATTGCCACACCCTACAGAGGGAATCCCTCACGCTTGCACGACACGGAGGGCACCATAGGATAACATCAAAGTAAAACATACAACTCATACCAATCTAGATCATCAATCAACCCAAAGACAAAAGATATCTACTCAAAACATCATAGGATGGCAACACATCATTGAATCATAATATGTGGCATAAAGCACCATGTTCAAGTAGGGATTACAGCGGGGTGCGGGAGAGTGGACTGCGTAAAATAGATGAGGATGGTGATGATGATGGTGATGTTGATGAAAACGATCACCGCGGCGATGATTCCCCTCCCGATGGCACTCCGGTGCCACCAAGAGAGAGGAGGAGAGGTTCTCCCCTTTGTGCTTCCTTCTCCATGGCTTTCCCCCTCTGGTCCTTGTCCTTCATGGCGATGATGACCCCTCCGAGATCCTCCTCCATGGCCTCCGGTGATGATGGCCCCCTCCGGCAGGGTGCCGGAGAGGGCCTAGATTGATTTCTCATGGCTACAGAGGCTTGCGGCGGCGGAACTTCCGATCTAGGTTAATTCCCGAAGGTTTCTCTATTTATAGGAATTTTTGGCGTTAGTTTCACGTCAGGGGGGTCTCCGGGCTGTCCACGAGATAGGGGGCGCGCCCTAGGGGGGGCGCGCCCCCCACTCTCGTGGGCAGCCCGGGACTCTTATGGCCCAACTCCGATGCTCCGTGGTCTTCTTTTGGTCCATAAAAAATCGTCAAAAATTGGCACGTCAATTGGACTCCGTTTGGTATTCCTTTTCTGTAAAACTCAAAAACAAGGAGAAAACAGGAACTGGCACTGGGCTCTAAGTTAATAGGTTAGTCCCCAAAATCATATAAAATGGCATATAAATGCATATAAAACATCATAGATGGATAATATAATAGCATGAATACGTCATAAATTATAGATACGTTGGAGACGTATCAGCATCCCCAAGCTTAATTCCTGCTCGTCCTCGAGTAGGTAAATGATAAAAGAAATAATTTATGAAGTGTGAATGCTAGCAGGTGCACAAGTTTGATCAATGATAATTTCAATCACCTTATCTAGCATCATTATGTGTCATAATAGTAGCTTATTTCATAAAACCTTTCATTATCAAGTAACAATCTATTCGCAATGTCAAGTATGGTTTAGAAACTCCATTGAGAACTAACAAACTATAATCTCAGCCATTGAAGCAATCACAATTTATCATAACATCAGACAGAGTCAAGAATAGAGCTTTTCAGCAAGTCCACATACTCAACTATCATATAGTCTTCCACAATTGCTAACACTCACACAATACTTGTGGTTATGGAGTTTCAGCCGGACACTGAGAAAGATAGGGGCTTATTGTGTTGCCTCCCAACATATTCACCTTTAGGTGATGTCAACAATAATAGCCCATGCTAACTTACATCCAATTGGATATATATATCATGATCTTTCAAACACGAGGGGCTTGCCAAAGGATAAAAAAATAAAAAAAGGAAAGGCGAGGATCACCTTGACTCAAGCATAAAGTAAAAACATAAAGTAAAAGATAGGCCCTTCACAGAGGGAAGCAGAGGTTGTCATGCGTGTTTAGGGTTGATACACAAAATCTTAATGCAAAAGAACGTCACTTTATATTGCCCCTTGTATATGGACCTTTATTATGCAGTCCGTCGCTTTTATTACTTCCACAACAAGATCGTACAAAGCTTATTTTCTCTGCACTAATAAGTCATGCATATTTAAAGAGCAATTTTTATTGCTTGCACCGATGACAACTTACTTGAAGGATCTTACTCAATCCATAGGTAGGTATGGTGGACTCTCATGGCAAAACTGGGTTTACGGGTATTTGGAAGCACAAGTAGTATCTCTACTTGGTGCAAGGAATTTGGCTAGCATGAGGGAGAAAGGCAAGCTCAACATGTTTGGAAGGTCAATGACAATATACTTTAACTAAGATGTCGGAAAACATAAACCATTACGTTGTCTTCCTTGTCCAACGTCAACTATTTTAGCATGTCATACTTAATGAGTGCTTCACAATCATAAAAGATGTCCAAGATAATATATTTGTATGTGAACCTCTCTTTCCTTATTACTTCCTATTAATTGCAACGATGGCCAGAACTACGTTTGCCAACTCTCAACAACTTTTGTGCCTCATACTTTCTATGTGTGAAGTCATCACTAACCACGTTATAAGCATATGAAACATATAAAAAATTCAGATTTATGACATTCAATTATTTCCCCCATTTACTCATAGGATATACATGAAGCACATGAGTAAATGACAAACTACTCCAAAAGATATGAGTGAAGGACACTGAGTAGTCAAATAATTAACTAGCCATGGGAGGGTTCCTTTTTTATTCAATATTTCAGATCCAATGGTTTTATTCAAACAGCAAGTAAAATTGAAAATACGCTCCAAGCAAAACACATATCATGTGACCAATAAAAATATAGCTCCGAGTAAGATGTACCGATAGTTTTGAAGACGAAAGAGGGGATGCCTTCCGGGGCATCCCCAAGCTTAGGCGCTTGAGTCTTCCTTGAATATTACCTTGGGGTGCCTTGGGCATCCCCAAGCTTAGGGTCTTTCCACTCCTTATTCTCCTCATATCGATATCTCACCCAAAACTTGAAAACTTCAATCACACAAAACTTAATGGAACTTCGTGAGATAGGTTAGTATGATAAAGAGTAAACCATGCACTTTGGTACTGTAAAAGACAAGGTTCATAATTGTTTTCACATAATGCCTACTGCACCATATCATTTCTACAATTTATATTGAGAAATATAAGCCATAGAAACTAGAAAACAAGCAAACTATGCAATGAAAACAGAATCTGTCAGAAACAGAACAGTCTGTAATGATCTGAACAATAACCATACTTATGCTACTCCAAAAATTATGAAATAAATTGGTAGACGTGAGGAGTTTGTCTATTAATCTTCTGCAAAAAGAATCAACTCAAAATCACTCTTCTGTAAAAAATGACAGCTAATCTCGTGAGCGCAAAGTTTCTGTTTTTTACAGCAAGATCACATTAACTCTCACCCAAGTCTTCCCAAAGGTCCTATTTGGCACTTTATTGAAACAAAAAGCATAAAACATGATTACTACAGTAGCTTAATCATGTGAACACACAAAAACAGTAAATATAAATATTGGGTTGTCTCCCAACAAGCGCTTTTCTTTAACGCCTTTTAGCTAGGCATGATGATTTCAATGATGCTCGCATAAAGGATAAGAGTTGAAACATAAAAATAGCATCATGAAGAATATGACTAACACATTTAAATCTAACCCACTTCCTATGCCTAGGGATTTTGTGAGCACACAATTTATAGGAACAAGAATCAACTAGCATAAGAAGGCAAAACAAGTATAACTTCAAAACTTTAAGCACATAGAGAGGAAATTTGATATTATTGCAACTCCTACAAGCCCATATTCCTCCCTCATAATAATTTTCAGTAGCATCAAGGATAGGAACTTTGTTCTCATACTCAATTGGAACCTCTTCCGAAATAGTGGAATACTAACTAAAGTTGACACTCTTCCAAATCCACTTTCATAAATATCGTACGCAGATTCAACACCCTCCAAGACAGTGGGATCACTAATTCCTAAAGTTGACACTCTTCCAAACCCACTTTAAATTATAGTATTATTCATACTCCAAAAGATATAAGTGAAGTTCCTAGAGCATTCTACAATTAATATAGACTAGCCAATATCCAAGCTCAAAATATATAAGTGAAGCGCACGAAGCATTCTATAAAACCATACTCAGACGATTTAAGTGAAGCACAAAGAGCAATTCTATAAGATCATACTTAAATGATATAAGTGAAGCACATGAAGTATTCTATAAATCAATGGAGAGCTATCTCATACTACCATGATTCTTAAAGAAAAATAAAAACACAAAGGACACGAATCATGTGAACAAAACAAAAAAACCGAGGTATACCGATATTTGTTGAAGAAGAAAGATGGGATGCCAACCGGGGCATCCCCAAGCTTAGATGCTTGAATATCTTTAGAAATATTTACTTGGGGTGCCCTGGGCATCCCCAAGCTTGAACTCTTGTCTCTCTTTATTCTTCTCACATCTCCTTGTTCTTCAAACACTTCATTCACAAAAACTTAAACAAAAACTTGTGAGATCCGTTAGTGTAATAAAGCAAACTACCACTTTAAGGTACTGTAATTAACTCATTCTTTGTTTATATTGGTGTTAAACCTACTGTATTCCAACTTCTCTATGTTTCATACCCTTACATACTAGCCATAGATGCATCAAAATAAGCAAACAACACACGAAAAACAGAATCTGTCAAGAACAGGACAGTTTGTAGTAATCTGGAAGTTTAGTAAACTTCTGTAACTCCTAAAATTATGAAATAAATTTGAAAATTTGAAAAATTTGTACAGAAGTAATGTGCAAAAAGTTTCAGACCCATTTGACTTTCCAGTAAAAAAATTAAATTCATGCACTACAGCCAAAGTTTCTGTTTTTGTTCTGCACATAGTAAGCAAGCAATCTTATCATATTAAAACCAAAGCTTGGCACATTATTTTATAATACAATGAATATATACAAGGGGATAATTATTTACAGAGAAACTTCCATGAAAAATTCTACATTGTTTCCGTGAGCATGAACACAAGTGCTCAAGGTCGACCCTCACTTCTTCAATGCATAACTTTCCAATCACTTCTCTTTTTGAAAAACTTTTTAGGCATGAGAGGCAAGCAAATTTTTTTTGGTATTTTCATTCTTTTTATTTTTTTTGTATGTTTCACCCACAACTAAACAGAATCAAAAAGGAAAAACAAAATCTACTAAGTGAAGAAAGCAAACAAGCACACACGAAAATATCAACCCCATGCTATTGCTCCCCGGCAACGGCGCCAGAAAAGAGCTTGATAATCCCCAAGTGCAGGGAATCATCGTAGCAATTCCCAAAGGTGGAAGTGATAAGTATGGAGTGTCGAACCCACAAGGAGTTAAAGGTAAGATCAATATTCTCTCAAGCCCTATCTGCCACTGATACGACTCTACGTGCACCGAACGTTTGCTTCCAACTAGCAACGAGAAATAAAACTATGTTGTGGGTATGAAGAGGATAACTTTATATGATATCGGAGAGCTAAAATATAAAAGTAGGTGCTATTATCATAAAGTTAGAATATATTACTAAATAATATAATTAGCGAGTGTGGAATAATGGTGGATCTATGTGCGGAATTGTCCTATGCAATTGTTAACAAGACCGGTGATCACTATTGCAGTTTCATATGAGGGGGAGGCATAAGCTAACATACTTTCTCTACTTGGATCATATGCACTTATGATTGGAACTCTATCAAGCATCCACAAATACTAAAGATCATTAAGGTAAAACCCAACCATAGCATTAAAGCATCAAGCCCTCTTTATTCCCATACGCAACAACCCCCTTACTCGGGTTTGTGTTTCAGTCACTCACCAACCCACTATAAGCGAATCATGAACGTATTGCAACACCCTACAGCGGGAATCCCTCACGCTTGCGCGACACAGAGGGCACCATAGGACAACATCAAAGTAAAACATACAACTCATACCAATCTAGATCATCAATCAACCCAAAGACAAAAGATATCTACTCAAAACATCATAGGATGGCAACACATCATTGAATCATAATATGCGGCATAAAGCACCATGTTCAAGTAGGGATTACAGCGGGGTGCGGGAGAGTGGACTGCATAAAAGAGATGAGGATGGTGATGATGATGGTGATGTTGATGAAGACGATCACCGCGGCGATGATTCCCCTTCCAATGGCACTCCGGTGCCACCAAGAGAGAGGAGGAGAGGTTCTCCCCCTTGTGCTTCCTTCTCCATGGCTTTCCCCCTCTAGTCCTTGGCCTTCATGGCAATGATGGCCCCTCCGAGATCCTCCTCCATGGCCTCCGGTGATGATGATCCCCTCCGGCAGGGTGCCGGAGAGATCCTAGATTGATTTCTGGTGGCTATAGAGGCTTGCGGCGGTGGAACTTCAGATCTAGGTTAATTCCCGAAGGTTTCTCTATTTATAGGAATTTTTGGCGTTGGTTTCACGTTAGGGGGGTCTCCGGGCTATCCACGAGATAGGGGGCGCGCCCTGGGGGGGGGGCACTCTCGTGGGCAGCCCAGGACTCTTCTGGCCCAACTCCGATGCTCCGTGGTCTTCTTTTGGTCCATAAAAAATCATCAAAAATTGGCACATCAATTGGACTCCATTTGGTATTCCTTTTCTATAAAACTCATAAACAAGGAGAAAACAGGAACTGGCACTGGGCTCTAAGTTAATAGGTTAGTCCCAAAAATCATATAAAATGGCATATAAATGCATATAAAACATCATAGATGGATAATATAATAGCATGAATACTTCATAAATTATAGATACGTTGGAGACGTATCAACTGTCGGGCTAGACGCCACACAAACACCTTGAGCTTTGAGGGTACCTGCATATGCCAAATCATAGACCACTTACTAGTTTCGTTGTGCTCATATGATGTTCCGCCCTCCTCATGCAACCAGGCCACCTAGCTATGCTTCGTCTTGAGTATCATGCGATAAGCCAACCGCACGCTGAATTTTCCTCGTAACTCTTCATGCCAAGCCCAAAAACCTTCAACACGGCGAGTGCATAGCGGGATCCAGAGAATTGCCTCTGAATCAAAGTAAGTAAACACAGTCCGGACCAAGTCCTCATTCCATCTTGTCGATGTAACATCTATGAGCTTGATTTAAGGAGGCACGAGAGGCCCTCTGGTACAATCAAGAATAAGTAAGGGGAGATTGGGTCTCCCTGCCAGATACTGATACGTCTCCAACGTATCTATAATTTTTAATTGTTCCATCCTATTATATTAACATTCTTGGATGTTTTATAATCATTTTATAGTCATTTTATATCATTTTTTGAAATGAGATTTTATATCATTTTTTGGTACTAACCTATTGACATAGTGCCAAGTGCCAGTTGCTGTTTTTTGCATGTTTTTACATCAAGGAAATCAATACCAAACGGAGTCCAAATGCAGCGAAAATTTTTGTGGATTATTTTTGGACCAGAAGACATCCATTGGGCCGGAGAAGTGCGTGGGGGTGCTCCAAGGGGAGCACAACTCACCAGGGCGCGCCAGGAGGCCCAGGCGTGCCCTGGTGGGTTGTGCCCACCTCGGGTGCCCCCTGAGCCAACTCTTTGCTCTATAAATACCCCAATATTCCAGAAACCCTAGGGGAGTCGACGAAAATCAATTCCAGCCGCCGTAGAGTCCAGAACCACCAGATCCAATCTAGACACCATCACAGAGGGGTTCACCACTTCCATTGGTGCCTCTCCGATGATGCGTGAGTAGCTCTTTATAGACCTTCGGGTCCGTAGTTAGTAGCTAGATGGCTTCCTCTCTCTCGTTTGATTCTCAATACAATGGTCTCTTGGAGATCCATATGATGTAACTCTTTTTGCGGTGTGTTTGTTGGGATCGAATGAACTTTGAGTTTATGATCAGATCTATCTTTTTATCCATGAAAGTTATTTGAGTTTCTTTGATCTCTTATATGCATGATTGCTTATAGCCTCGTATTTCTTCTCCGATATTTGTTTTTCTTTGGCCAACTTGATCTATTTATCTTGCAATGGGAAGAGGTGCTTTCTAGTGGGTTCGATCTTACGGTGCTTTATCCCAGTGACAGAAGGGGAACCGACATGTATGTATCGTTGCTACTAAGGATAAAACAATGGGGTCTATTTCTACATAAATAAATCTTGTCTACATCATGTCATCGTTCTTATTGCATTACTCTGTTTCTCCATGAACTTAATACACTAGATGCATGCTGGATAGCGCTCGAAGTATGGAGTAATAGTAGTAGATGCAGGCAGGAGTCGGTCTACTAATCTTGGACGTGATGCCTATATAATGATCATTGTCTGGATATCGTCATGATTATTTGAAGTTCTATCAATTGCCCAACAGTAATTTGTTTACCCATCGTTTGCTATTTTTCTCGAGAGAAGCCACTAGTGAAACCTACGGCCCCGGGGTCTCTTCTCATATTTTTTGCCTTTGCGATCTTTTTTCCTTTGCTTTTATTTTCAGATCTATTAAACCAAAAATACAAAAATACCTTGCTGCAATTTATTCTTATTTATTTCATCTCGCATTCCTGCGATCCAATCTATCATATTTTTATCACGTCCATTTGCTAATTTCCGGCACCGCTACCCAAAAGGGATTGACAACCCCTTTTACACGTCGGGTTGCGAGTATTTGTTATTTGTGTGCAGGTGTTGTTTATGTAGTGTTGCTTGGTTCGATAACCTTGGTTTCATCACTGAGGGAAATACCTACCGTCGCTGTGCTGCATCATCCCTTCCTCTTGGGGAAATACCGACGTAGCTTCAAGCCGCATCAGATACCTCGTGTAGGCTCAAAAGATTCTAGCTTTTCACCATTGAAATACACAGAAAATGAAACTAAAGAGACCATGCCCATGACAATATCTATCTAATGGTGATCAAAACCCAGTTTTGTCATGATACCTCTCAGATAGGCCCACTCCAATTTGTCATATGCCTTCATCATGTCCAACTTTAAAAGCATAATAACTGCGACAACTTCATAAAGTGCAAACATTCATAAGCACATATAATGTTGCCTGTGATAAGCCTTCCAGGGACAAAAGCAGACTGTTCCTCAGAAATTATGTCACGCAGTATTGCTTTCAATCTGTTTGCTATCACCTTAGAGGCTATTTTATACAAAACAGTGCATAGACTTATGGGCCGAAATTGAGCAAGTACCGTGGGATTTGTTACCTTAGGAATCAAGACTAGCATAGTATCATTGATAGATCCTGGACTCTCCTCGTCGTTCACAATTCTAAGAACTATGTCTGTTACTTCATCCTTGCAAACGTCCTAGTGTTGTTGATAAAAGTGGGCAATAAATCCATCAGGCCCCGGTGCTTTAGTGGGAAACATATGAAATAAAGCAATCTTGACCTACTCCTTGGTGTATGGCCCACATAAATTGGAGTTCATCTCGGCTATTACCTTCTGTGGCACATGATCCAACACCGCCACCATGTTCTGCACTCCTTCAAAGAGGTATAAGGACTGGTAAAAGTCATTCGCTAGTGCCTTTAGCTCTTCTGGGTCGGAGATCTCCACACCTAACGAGTTCTATAGCGCCTTGATCATGTTTTTCTTTTGCCGAAGGCTATCTTGAAGGTGGAAAAAAATTATGTTTCTGTCTCTAGCAGAAAGCCACTCGACCCTAGCTCTCTGTCGCCACATGATCTCCTCGCTGTGGTACATCTCTATTAAATGTTCATTGATCTTTAGCTCTACATGGGAAGGGCCTATTCTCGATGGATCATTCTTGAGTTCATCAAGAGTTTGTTTTAGTTTCTTTATCTCTTTCCCCACGCTCCCAAAAGTGTCACGACTCCACCTTCCCAAATCCTTCGTGAGGTCTTGCAACTTGTGACGCAACTCTTCCACTGATGTACAAGGAGGTCCGGCCCCCATCCCGTATCTATAATGTCACGAAAATTTTCATGTGTTTCCCACATCATCTCGTACCTGAAGGATCGCTGGACCTGCTCGGCTGTCCCGACATCCAGTTCTAGCAACAGCGGGGAGTGATCTGATGCGACACCCGTCGAGTGTGTGACCGAGGCCAAGGGATACCTAGCCAACCATGACACATTCACCAAAGCTCTGTCAAGTCTGCATCTAGTATAACTTCCACCTTCTACTTTCTTCTCATAAGTCCAGAAATTGCCTCTGTATCCCAAGTCAAGCAACATGCAAACATCTAGGACCTCCCGGAAAGCTTGAATCTGAGCATTGCTACGCTGCCCAACACCTTGATGCTCATCTGGATGTAACACTTCGTTGCAATCACCCACACGGAGGCAAGGAAGAGCACTCAAAGTGCTAATGTTTGTCAAAGTTGTCCAGGTTTGATGCCTCAAATGTGTTTGTGCCTCCCATACAAGCATGTCATCCTCCACTTCTCTGTACCTTGTTCCTCAATAGAAACATCAAGATAAATGGAATAACCGAGAACTTCAACTTTTATTCAATTGTTCCAAAACAAACCTATGCCACCACTTCTACCTTGACTACTAACAACATAAGAATTATCAAAACCCAACGTACCAGCTAATGCTTCTACCCTGGCACTTTCAATTTGTGTTTCAACAATGCACAATAGGGTGGGGGCAAATTGTCTCGCGAAATCGCGAAGCTCCCGAACTGTCACAGCTTTGCCCGCACCACGACAGTTCCAACAGAAGATATTCATTGTGCCTGGCAGCGCTCCTCGAAGGAGCCCGCCAAGGATGAGACAGTCTTGCCATGACTGACATTCTTCTCCAAATCATTCTCCTCTGCAGCTGCATTTATTTTGGCCCTCTTTGGTTCTTGTTTACTGCTTGGGCTAGGGGAGGGGGGGGGGACAGAAGGGGGTGGTGGTAGCGCTAACACCGCCCCATGACCCACAACATTTGCTGCGCCGTTGGTAGGTTGCCTTGCATGTTGCACCTCGGCCGACGCCCTCTTTCTGTTGATATCCACCTCAGCCATGTCGTCATCGGCCTCAGTGCCAAAGTCCTCCTTCCCATCGCTCCCCACATCTTGATCAAAGCGAGGGTCGTTCCCACATCCACCAAGGCCTCCCCGACGTCCTCCTCTGCGACCACGATCCCCTCCAGGGCCCTGTCCAGTACGCATGACCCAAGATGCCCTAAGATCTTTGAAGACCAACGATGACGGGGGGTGTATACCACTGCCATGTTCTTTAAACAGATGTCCCAGCATGCCACAAATCGCACACCAGTCCGGGAGTTTCTCAAATTTTACCCTGTATATTTGGCGCTTCCCATCCCTTATCATAGAGATTGCATTCTTCAACGGCTTATTGACATTGATCCGGACCCAGACACGATGGAGACTCCTCGCAAAATCTTGCAATTGGGGTTCAACATATAGAACTTCTCCAACCTTTGCTGCTAGAGATGGCACAAGATGAGCATACAAGGGTGGAAGATCATGGATTTGCACCCAGATCTCAATAGTATCAAGCTGAACTGTTGACGGCTTTGCCAAGCCATCATACGGTTTGAGAATAACAGCATCCCCCCGAAAGTGCCACGGACCATCACGTGTTACTCTCTCCCAATCTCCCAAGCAAGAGAACTGCACCGTATACAGATTGTCTGCCAAGGGCTTGAACTGGACCTCCTGGGCTAGATCCCACATAGCTCTCATGTTCTTGAAGAACCATTATTGGCTGTAGGTCTTGGCCGAGTGAACGCTAACAAGCGCAATCCAACGTGCCGCCTCCCGAAGACCAAGCTCCTTCATCAGTGCTACCACATCGTCCGTCTCCGTAGGTCCTGTCGAAGCCGACCCCGAAGCTTCGTCCGACGCCATGATTCCTCGAACCCTAACCCGATCGAAAACAAATCGGGCCTTGCAGCTAACCCTAGTTCCTTCCTCTTGCGCAGCCCCACCAAGACGAGCGAGCGATGTGGTGCCCCCGATCGAGGAGAGAAGGCCGGGGATCGTGGCGGAGATAGGGAAGACCAGGTCTCAACGGCGGCGATCGCGATCGCCCCGAGAGGACAAAAACCCTAGCTAGAGGAAAAGTGACAGGCGGACCCGCATACAGTCTGGCAAGAAGTTCAGATACCTTTTTTTTTTTTGGCCAAAGAAGTTTTTTTTTTGAGACAAAGAAGTTCAGAAACCTGACTACGCCGGTGGATCCGAATGTCTGTGGACCGGGCTTTGGCCCAAAGTGGGGTATACAACCCAACCGAGATTGTTTCCCGTCCCCAAACCCCAAACCCCCAAACACTCGTCTTCTTCTCCGCGACGCCACCAGCTGCCTCGAAAGAAAACCCAGCTGCAAGCGCGTGACCGCCGACGCCACCCAAAGCGTGTGACCGCGATGGCGCCGCCGACTGTCAAGAATTTGCCAAGAGGTTTGATCCAATTCCTTCGTTTGCTTGCGCTAATGCTGGGATTAGTCGCGGATTTCTGTTCGATTAGGGGTTGTTTTTGGCTTACGAGGACCACGATCAAGTTGTTCGCTACCCTTCGGATCCCATTTCGACTATTCCCTAGCCTCGCTCTCAATGTTTTTGGGCATTCCAGGACCGATAAGGTTTAGGTTTCTCTAATTAATTATCCGCGTTGCTAATTTGGTGGTACATTGGGTTCGATCAGTACCCTGGTCTAGGGTTTTAGAATGCAAGGAGACGTGTGAACTGAATGCGTCTGCCATACGCTTGGACACACGAGAAAATATATGCTTGGGCAGTGTGGTAATATTTTTTATGTTCTGTCAGTTCTGATTATTATAAAATAAAAGCTGATGGGTGCTGCCTTTGTGCTAATATATGAAAATCAGGATCATCAGGTCAGAACCACGATGAAGCCATGAAGTTTGCTAACAATGAGGCTGAAGAGGGGGTATTGCGCCTGCAGCAAAGAAAGCCATCTGTATGTTGCTCAATAGGTTTCTCGATTGATCTACTAATTGATACAATTTATACCTGTTAATTATTTCTAATTCTCGTAATTCTATATGCAGGATATTTTTGTTTTCCCGCCTCCAGATTCATCAGCCAGTACCTTCTCTCATCAAGACATATTTGGCTACTCATCAGAGGTTCCGGGACTTAAGTTCGATGAACATGAAAGGTTCTTCATTTGGAAGGAAAGGTGTCCCTGTTACCTCACCGTATGACGCAGCGGTCAGTATGAATTGAACAAACTCGATATTTTTTATTTTGTACACATGTTATATTGTAGATGTTTGGTAGCAGAAATTTTTGTGTCATATTATCATGTTGTACTGTATTTATGAGCAGATATGTCTATTTTACTATACAGAATGAACCTACTTCTTGCTAAGTTGCTACTATTACTTACCTACACCTTAGTATTTACCCCTTTGTTTCATTCATTGATTTTTATTGAACAGCAATACTCGGCATTTCATTTCTAGCCCGATTTTTTTTCAACAAGCCATGGGACGAAAAACGTCGATAAATTGAACCCTGAAATTTGCTTGAAAAAAATCGTTAAAAATGAACAGCTTGTCTTTGCTACTTTTAAGCATGCTTGGGCATTCATGCGTTTGATCTATTACTGTACGTTTTTCCCCCTTAGCATACATACCATATTGTTCAATTCCAAGAATACGAGGGAGGACCAATGTTCCAGTATCCTGTCCGAGAGTGCGATGGGTACGTTGGTGGCTGGAGAGTTCTGATGCACCCAGAAGATGCTGAAACGGAACCATGGTTTGAATTTGCCCTCTTTCATCTGCCAAGGCGCTTGTTTGTCAATGTGGTTCCTACGAACTACCCCTTTGCTTACAATAGCATGTAAGCTATGCCCTTTGTCCTTTGTTGTTAGCTTAGGAGATCTATCAAATAATATGTATATATTGCATTTGTGATGGAGAAGTACGTGCTTACAAAGAAATATTCTATGTTTGCAGCAAATCAATCAAGCTATCAATCAAAATACTCCCAGAAGTATCCAAATTCCTGTTGAAAACCCGCAATTGGTATGTGGATCAGAGTACGAACACCCGAAAGAGAAAGGCACCGACAGTAACACCGGAAGGGATAGTATATCTTAATACTATGATTTTCCTTTGCGGTGAAGGCAGGCGCTATTGGTTGTGTCTGAAATTTGCATGCCAGGGTCTAGAAAGCATCATACCCATTAGTCCGGATAATGACATAGAGAATATGGTTAAATCATGGGGAGATGTATGCGAGCACATTCTATCTTTATATCTGGTTGAGCTCGAGGAAGGGATGGGCTTAATCACTAATCTCCATGAGTTGGCACGCCATGGCTTCAGGCGGTTTCTTGCCGAGGATTCACTGATGACCTTGCAAAGAAAATGCAATGGGATGCTATGGTGCACCGGTCCCGACAAGGAAATCAAATCTGAGTATCTTTGTAATGGCAACATGCTTCTTCTGAAACATCACAAAGATCTTGTCCAGAAGATTCTGATGAGACAAATGGGGTTCAAAGGAGCGTTCAAAGAGTACGTTTGTCAATTTAGTTGGTAGTATTTTCTGCTTAATCTAAGTTTAGCCTTAACTTCAACTTAACTATTTTCTGTGTGTATGCAGCACGCCAAAGTTTGTTCAAATCGAACATGGTGCATGGAGAAAAGGCGAGTTCATAATCAAAGAAGAAGATATCACGCAATATTTGAAGCTTCTTGAAGAACGACGCCCTTGGGTCAAAACAGATTTGGACGCTGATGCCCACACTGGGCAGAGCTCCAGCCAGATGGATGGTGGTCAGAGCTCTTGCAAGAGTTTAGATATGGAAACAAATTTGATACTCAAAGTTCTTAAAGAACAACTCCCTTGGCCCCAAACTAATTTGGAAGCTGATGCCCACACTGCGCAGAGCTCCTGCCAGATGGATGCTGGACAGAGCTCTTGCCAGAGTGAAGATATGGAAACAAATCTAGATGCTGAACACTCAGTCAAGAATGACAAGGTCCAAATATATCTAGATTCCAAGCTGGCTACTCAGATGATGCTAGATGATCTGAATGAGCTGAGTATGGACAACTCAAAGTTGCTGCCACTGCCGGGGCCGCAGCCTGCTCAGGAGCCCAGCTCCAGCACCGCAGCTGAAGGACATCTTTTGTACGAGAAGGTGGTTGAAATCACAAAGGTGCAGATAAAAAGTTTCCATGAGGGCTGCCTGGGCCAGAGGTTGGTCCGACAACTCTTAAAGGATTTCATGTGGCTGCTGGGCCCAGAGGTGTACTCTAGCGCCACAGCTGGAGTCTTTCTAGACAAGACGATGCTTCAGGAGGCGATATCCAATTTGCTGAATGGGGAGGGCATGCAGGTATATTGTTTTCTTGTGTATGTATAATGTCATTATGAAATTACTGAGAGAATTTTGATGATGCGTAGTGATTTGTCTTCCCGGTCAGCTCTTACTTCAGTGTCAGATTATATCATATATATATAGCTGTGGTTAAATCCAACTTTTCAGTTCACTCTCTTAATGAAAAGAATAATTCCCCACTGTAATAAGAAAAAACATTTCTCTAAATTTACATGCGTAGGATGTAAAAGATGTCTTGTGATTCTGTATAGTGGGACTGCTACTTATCTGGGAGAAGCATACTTGACCTGGCATCTCAACTAGATAGTTCCTTCTCTTGGCATTTGATTTGCTGAAACGATCTGAGTTTAGAAGAAACGTAAACTCACTTTTGCAAGATAATGGACACCATGGCCTTTATTTTTAAGATGTACATAGTTCGCTTAATTCAGCCCTATTTAAGTAGTATTTCTGTTTTAGTTTGTACGTCTGCCTCAGTGTTTGAATTTCTATCACCTTTTGATTTTTGTTTTATTTATCAAGTCCTATTTCCTCAGAACTATCCTTTGAGTAAATAAATACCCCAGACAGGGCAATGACATATCCTACAAATTTTGTAGGACATTGTCAAGATAGTGATTCCCAAAACTTTTCCCAAAGAAATTCTGAATGTGCTCATGGCCGAGTGTGCTGGAAAATACCCAGAGTGGTTGCTGACTCACAAAGAGAATCTAGGTGAAGAAAAATACAAGCAGTGCGAGAGTCAAATGGAGCTCATTATGAACCTTGATGTGG
This sequence comes from Triticum aestivum, assembly GCF_018294505.1. NCBI lineage: Eukaryota > Viridiplantae > Streptophyta > Magnoliopsida > Poales > Poaceae > Triticum > Triticum aestivum. The sequence continues at coordinate 280,172,822 of NC_057795.1, read as the reverse complement.
TTTATGAAGAAACTCCTGAGAATTTCTCCAAGATACTGGAAGTGATGTACAGGATCGGAAGATGCGGCTTCCCTCCAAGTGATATAATTTCTGGCATTTCTCCTAACCTTGTCGAGCAATTGTAAGTCCTTAAGATTTCTTTTCTCCCATTGTCTCTGTTGATTGATTCTAAGTTTCTAATTAGGTCTTAATACCTAGAGTGATATCACCGTTGTATTTGATTTAGATTTTATTTATCTAATTTTAACTTGAATTTAGTTAAATAATTGTGTCTCTGTAGAAAAAAAAAGGTTCCAATCAAATAGCAATGTTCTTCCTTCAGTAGTATTGGATAAATATGGTGGTCAGGAGCTTACAACCTTACTTTTTGGAAAGAAATCTTTTTGCCCGGTTCTATAAATATGGCCTTGTAGATAAAGCCCAACCACAATCTTACTTTCCAAATATATTTTAGTTTTTTTCCAGTATGCTTGCTAGTTTAGGTTTTCAAATAAACTATATTATTACATGTGTAGTTATGTGGGATGCTATGTGGATTTGAGGAATTACAAAAAACTTGATTTTACTAAGGGTTGATTTATAGTTTGTAGTTTCTGATCTTTTGACTTATAGGTGTACGTACTGCATTTAAATGATGTGGCTTGATCATAGTCAGGCTCTACTAGACTGTGGCTAGATTCTTTTCTCTGGAATAATCTGGTGTTACCAGCCATTTTCTGCGACCTAAAAACCATACACGATCCGCTTTATAGGATTACTAGATCATGCCGGCGCGCGTTGCCGCGCCCGTCCATTTTTTTATATATAATGGTAGGAGTAGGAACTTTTATATGTATACGAAGAGACGAAACATGCTAGTTATATAGGATATTTTGTAAAATATATGGAGACAAAAACCCTGCAAGTTAGATTTGCAATTTGGCATGAACTGAACTATGTATTGTGAAGTTGGTAGAGCCTTATGGATAAATGATCTGTAAAAGTCCTTCACCAACATTTTCATGTGTGACCTACTCGTCTTCTTAGCCTGAATTCTATGTGTGTTAGACTTCGTTGGACAAACATGTCACGACCTGCTTTGACTTCCCTGTAGCTGCATGTACACATATGTGTAGGAGGTAAGCCATTATAGTAGTTTCCTGTTTAAATGTGCTTGTAATATTTGCTTACAGATCTACAATATGTTGTCTTAATAGCACACATGAACTCCTCTTGAAGAATCAGGGCGCAGTAAGCCTACAAAACTACCAACCATCTATTAGTTTACAGGATATTTCTTCATTGTGAACGCAAAATCAAAGGATATTTCTTAATGTTCACAACATATATATTCAGAATAACTCGCATCATTAGTAATTTACTCCATGTACATTCAGAGTAATTCTCACCAGAAAAAATAGAATATATGGCATGGCATTTGGTAACACAACTGGCGAGTGCAAGTCAGCTTCATCTGCCAAAGCTATCTACAGATTTCAATCTTTCTGTTTCTCCCACGCACCGTCTATCGTATAAATCAGAGCTTCGACCAAACCGGACACCTACTGTGTCCCATCAGTACTTTGAGTTTCTCCATCCTGGATAAAAAATAAGGAAGGAAATGTTACCTTTTTTTTTGCTTGTTTGTAATTGTCATAAAAAAGGCCGCTTGGTTTTCCATGTGTTCGCACGACAAACTAACCAGTTCGCCTAATTCCTGCGATTAACAGTTTAACACCGCTGTTCTTGAATACCTTTCGTAGTGAAGGTTTTTCATGCTCCCAGCCGTGAAGATGCATAGACTGAAACCATCCATGACTGATCTCACCGCACGCAGGTCTTGGCAAATATAAGATCTGAAGGAAACAATAAGAATATGACCCTGGAATTCGACACCCTTCGATGATATAATGGGTCTCTCAGAGGGAACACGAAACTAATGTGCCTGCTAACCTGGCAGGAAAACGACTGTCATGAGAAAATCAAGAAACCCAACATCCCAGTTTCAATTCGATCCAGAAGTCAACCAGGAAAGGTGATGTCCTAGGTGAGTAGGATGCAACAAGAACAGAAAGTATGTTGCTCGAATTTGTCCGTGTACAGAACCTGCATTTTTTTTGTCAGCACAAAGAACATCATAAACAAATCAAATTCTAAAGATGAAGAATTGGGGGAAGAGGAGATGCAGGAAGGAGAGAGAATTGGAATGAATTGTAGACCTAAAAATCACCCATAGTTGGTAGAGAATGATTTGCGGAACATGCAGTGGAAAGGTTGGGATTATATGGGCGTCCATATATTGAATAAAAATTATGAATACCAATTGTAACTGACCTACAGTAACCAGCAGCTCGCGCACCGATTGATAGTAATGACTGATTAAACTCCCAATCAATCATCGTCGGGTTGGCGATAGAACTTCAAAGGGCGCATGCCATGTTTTCTGCAACAGACCATCCTGCCGCGCCGTGCAACACAACGGGTCGATTAAATCGAGCGGACCCCAGGCGAGGCGCTGCCTGAACCAGCGCAGTCTCCATGGATCCGTTGCTCTGGCCCGGCATCAGCGGTCACCCAAGTCGGTAGCCTCAGGAGGCCGCCAGGCGAAGGGATGGGAGGCACGCGACTCCGCCGATCGACACCATTTTTTTTGTTTAAAAAAAAACACTTACGCTGGTAGAGGCCCGGAAGTGTGCAAAGGCCCATTAGGCCGAGTTTACCATAGAAGCGGAAAAATGCGACCAGAGCAGCGGCCCATAACTGTTGGCGCTCGATCACAGCAAACTGGGGCTGATTAAGGGCGATCGAGAGCAAATCTGACGGCCACAAATGCACCAAACTAAGGATCCAACGACTGTTAACGCCAATGGCCTGAGAGGGCTGGAAAACTGCATAGTTTTAATGTCTCTAAATAGAGATACTTGGCATATATAAAAATATTTTTTGCTTTATACTATAAATGGCATTTGCTTTATACTATTCTTTCCCGAGGACCGGAGTAATTGGCACACTTGTTACATTCAATAATTTTTTGGTTCTAGTGGAAACCAGTTCAAACTGCGAAGTGCCGAAACTTCGTGGTAACAAAGCACCTAGGGTGTGATAAGCTGTCCCTAGAGTACAAAATATGGCCTGCAGAATTTTAAATGATAATTGCAAGAGTAACTACATTCATACATTGTTGAGCATCTGTTAATACTCTGTTCAGAAATACATGACCGTTTTAGAAAATGATGTAGTCCAACTTACATAGGCAAGTGAAAATGATATTGTAAGATGGCATGGCTCACAAACCATGTTTTCATAATTTTCATTTCATACTATCATATTGATTTCGAAAGTAATGATGAAATTGCATGTTGGAGATCGTATCCATGTCCAAAGTGTCGCCTGTTCTTTTAATAGGAGTACTTCACCAAGGGGTAGTTTAAATTCTCGGTTCATGGAAGGAATTGTGTCCAATTATAGTGGATCCAAACGGGCCATAAAGGACAATGGGTCCATCTCATAATCACAATTCTACTCTGTCTGAATCCAAACTGTTACGTGCAGCTACCATGCATGGCAGCAAGGCCACCATTTGGTATTCAAGAAAGTTGTGCATTTTATTTAGAGTGGGGGGTTTGTGCAATTGTGCTCCAGAGGACCCATTCTTTTCTGCTTTTTCTTGACTGAGAAAATGCTTCCGTTGATCTTTTACTTTTTTGTTTTGTTTTGAGACAACCGTTCATCTTTTACTTGTGGCGCCTGCGCATTGTTGGATTGCATTTTGTATAACCGTCAGATCACGCTGCATTGCCCCCCACCCTCATGGCTCAGCAGCAACCCTGCGTGATGCAAACACAACGAAAGTCCCCAGCCCCACACTGCTTCCCCCCATCGCACAGGGGGGCGCATGGGCTAGCGACGACGCACAACTCCGGCGAGAACAGCAGCCACCAACTGCTCCCTTGCAGCAGACATCGAGCGCCCCTGGTAGCACTGCTTGCGACCACCCTGCAACAGCATGTGGCATCGCCGCCGGCGCCCTCTTGCGGCAGTCCATGCAGCACCAGCGGCAAACCTTGAAGCACTGATGGTCACCTCTTACAGCACAAGCGCCTCTGTGGAGTATCTCGGCTGCTGGCATGCAGCAATGCGTGGAGGGCATCGCGCCAGACTTGCAGCACGACACTCCAGCCTGCAGCACAGGCACCCATCTGTACCACAGGATCGCAACAACATCCAGTGGCTTGGCCTCCCTCAGAACATTGCTGCTCGCCATCAGCGGGACGTTGATTTGTGGCCTCGAGCGCACCACCCACAGACACGTCCTCATTAGTGCAGAAGGAGAAGGCTCTGGAGAAGATCTCCATCAGCGGGGCGTCTCGATCATCACTAAACCAGGCGTCTTCCCAAAACAGGGAAGATGAACCATTCCCTACTATGACCCTGGTGATCCCACGGAATACGTCGCTGAGTTGCATGACATCCCACCACCAGAAAGAACCAACCGGGTTCATCATATGAGGCACTTTGTTCGTGTAGTAAGCATCCCAGATCAACGTCACCTAGGGGACATCTTCCCGATTATAGAACTTGAAGAGGTGTTTGAGGAGCAGGGCCATGTTCTGGGTTTTGACATCAATCACACCAAGTCCACCCTTACCCTTGGGTCGACAAACCAGCTCCCATGCCGCAAGAGAATTGTTTTTGACCCCATCATCAGTATTCTTGGCCCACAAGCAATACCTGCGCAGCTTATCAAGATGCTCGACTACCTTCGTATGAAGCTTGATCGTGCACATGGCGTAAATCAGCATCGAAGTGATGGTTGAATTGACCAATGTGAGCTTGGCCTCGGACGACATCAAATACAGGGCAGTGGATAGTTTTCTCTCCACCCCATGCACCATTGGCATGAGTTCCAGCAGTGACGGCCTCGTGGTGCCCATGGGGAGGCCAAGATAGGCGAAGGGGAGGGAGCCAACCGTGCAACCGAAGATATGTGCAAGCTCTCCCGCTCGCTGCGGGTCCAGATTGATAGGTATCAAGGTGGACTTATGAAAATTGATCCGCAGCCCCACAGAGGTAGTGTAATCCACCAGGATGGATTTCATTCGAGCAGCTTGATCAGAACAGGCAGGCATCACCAGGATCGTGTCATCTGCGTACTGTACCACTGGATAATCACAACTCCGATTGCAGTGTTGCACCAATATTTCACCAATCCTAAAGCTATCTGAAAGCAGTCTGAGAATCGCTGTCCTCACCTGAATAGTTTCGTTGAAAGCTTTGAAAAGTTCCAGCGAATCAGTTTCAGTAATAACAGGAACACACCCAAGTCCTTCTATCATGTAGGGTCGTCGCCTCGGCTGTTGTTGCATCAAGAAGATTTTGGAGGGGCCAGCAAGTGCCTGCTATAGCACCTCCCGACCAATTATGAAAGCAAGCAGCGTCAACATCCATCTTGTACATATTTTTTGGCGGCTTGGTCCATGTAATTTCATGTGGTTCTGCTTTAGTTAGTGCTCCCCCAAAATTGCTTGCCAAAGCTTGGATTGCAAACTCTGTGCGTGAAGGAACGGCCACCGGCTCCCCTTTAACGAACTCCCTATGCTGTCACCATATGTACCAAGTTCTGACAAGAATTGATTCCTTCAACCCTACCTGACCAAAGCCCTATAGATTTGTTACTTCGCCATCGCATAAATTTTTCCGCGCAAAGAATGCCAGAAGCTTGGCGCCACTTCATGCATCCGACTTTGATTCAATGGTTCACATCCTCATCAATACCCCCATCCTTCTGCAACATTGACCCCAAATATCCGAAGGTGTTCTTCTGAGACACCACCTGCCCATCAAGGCTAACCTCCGCCTTCTCATGCCTACTGAAACCGCACCTCATGTACTCGGTTTTGGTTATACTAAGCCTAAAACCTTTCGATTCCAAGGTTTGTCTCCATAACTCTAACTTCCTATTAACCCCCGTCCGACTATCGCCGACTAGCACCACATCATCTGTAAAGAGCATACACCATGGGATATCTCCTTGTATATCCCTTGTGACCTCATTCATCACCAAAGCAAAAAGATAAGGGCTGAAACCTGACCCCTAGTGCAGTCCTATTTTAATCGAGAAGTCATCAGTGTCACCATCACAATATTATCGTACATGTCCTTCATGAGGGTAATGTACTTTGTTGGGACTTTGTCTTTCTCCAAGGCCCACCACATGACATTCCACAGTATATTATCGTTGGCCTTCTACAAGTCAATGAACACCATATGCAGGTCCTTTTGCTCCCTGTATCTCTCCATAAGTTGTTGTATCAAGAAAATGGCCTCCATGGTTGACCTCCCAGGCATGAAATCAAACTGATTTTTGGTCACGCTTGTCATTCTTCTTAAGCAGCGCTCAATAACTCTCTCCCATAGTTTCATTGTATGTCTCACCAGCTTAATTCCATGGTAATTAGTACAACTCTGAACACCCCCCTTGTTCTTGAAGATTGGTACTAATATTCTTCGTCTCCATTCTTCTGGCATCTTGTTTGCCCGAAAAATGAGGTTGAAAAGCTTGGTTAGCCATATTATCGCTATGTCCCCAAGGCCTCTCCACACCTCAGTGGGGATACAATCAAGGCCCATCGCCTTGCCTCCTTTCATCCTTTTTAACGCCTAATTGACATCAGACTCCTATCGCCGCACAAAACACCTGCTGGTATCATCAAAGGAGTCGTCCAGTTCGATGGTAGAACTCTCATTCTGCCCATTGAACAGCTTGTCGAACTATTCCTGCCATCTATGCTTAATCTCCTCGTCCTTCAGCAGGAGTTGGTCTACTCCGCTTGATGCATTTGACTTGGCCAACATCCCTCGTCTTCCACTCTCGGATCTTGGCCATCTTATAGACGTCCCTTTCGCCTTCCTTCATATCTAACCGCTGGTAGAGGTCCTCGTACGCCCGACCCCATGCTTCACTGACAGCTCGCTTTGCAGCTTTCTTCGCCATCTTGTACTTCTCTATGTTGGCTGCACTCCTATCCAGGTATAGCCGTATAGGCGTCTGAAACGATCTTTCTTCTCCTTGATAGCCTTCTGGACATCGTAATTCCACCACCAGGTATCTTTAGCTTCGCTTCTACTTCTCCTGGACACTCCAAACTCCTCCGAGGCCACCTTACGAATGCAAGTCACCGTTTTCATCCACATATTATTGTCTGGATGCCCTCGTTCCTCCCAAGGGCCCTCCTTCATGACCCTCTCCTTGAGCGCCTGAGCTACCTCCCCCTTGAGCTTCCACCACTTCATTCTAGCGACTTTGGCACGCTTATTCTGCTGGACACGAATCCAAAAGCGGAAGTCAGCAACCACAAGCTTATGCTGAGGGACAACACTCTCTCCAAGTATCACCTTACAGTCTAGGCATGCACGCCTGTCTTCTCTTCTCGAGAGGATGAAATCAATCTAGCTAGAGTGTTGACAACTACTAAAGTCACTAGATGTCTGTCTTCTCTTCTCGAGAGGATGAAATCAATCTAGCTAGAGTGTTGACGACTACTAAAAGTCACTAGATGCCTGTCTTCTCTTCTCGAGAGGATGAAATCAATCTAGCTAGAGTGTTGACGACTACTAAAAGTCACTAAATGTGATTCTCTCTTCTTAAAAGGGCGTTAGCTACGACCATGTCGTAGGCTAGAGCAAAGCTTAAGACATCTTCTCCTTGATTCCTGATGCCATAGCCAAAGCCCCCATACATCCCTTCAAACATTGTGTTAGATGTACCCATGTGGCCATTGAGGTCTCCTCCTATGAAGAGCTTCTCGCCAATCGGTACACTCCTAACCATGTCCTCCATGCCTTCCAAGTACTCCCTCTTGGTGTTCTCATTGTGGCCTACTTCTGGGGCATATGCGCTGATAACATTGAGAACTAAGTCCCCAACTACCAGCTTGACCAGGACAATCCGGTCCCCGCGTCTCTTGACGTCTACCACTCCATACTTGAGGCTCTTGTTGATCAAAGATGCCAACACCATTTCTGTTTGCAGCCATCCCCATGTACCACAGCTTGAAGCCAGTACATCCACCTCCTCCGCCTTCTGTCCCTCCATTTGGTTTCTTGGATGCAAAGGATATTAACACCTCTCCTCACCGCTACATCAACTAGCTCCCGAAGCTTCCTTGTTAGGGACCCTACGTTGTAGCTACCTAAGCAGATCCTCCTAGGCTCAGCTAGCTTCCTTACCCTTCGCACTCGTGTCAAGTCAAATGCAAAGACCCTTGCTTATTTTCCACTTCATCCGGGCGCGGATGTAGCGTGCCACTAAGGATGCGACGACCCGATCCTCGCTCACTTGCCACCATATCCAGATCAAGATACGGCGCGCCACCGGGGGGTGACGGTCCGACCCTTGCCTATGTGACACCACACCCATGTTCCAATGTGGTGCGTCACTGAGAGGGTTACGTCCCAACGAAAATCTTTTCGGTTTCATCTCCATAAGAGTGACTGAGTTTTAACATTGGCTCGCCAAGCCTATCACAACCCTCCTCCTTTACCCGGGCTTGGGACCGGCTATGTTGAGACAACATAGGCGGAGTTGAGCACATAAAGAATCTGAATTTGAAATAAGTCTCCAAGATTATTTAGCCAACATCATCTCTAACTTAAAAGAGTGTAGGTCACGAAAACGAGTATCTCCATCCCTCTTCGAAATACACATCCTCCACCAAGCTATCCAATGCACACGTTTATGATACCTCCCCACCATAATTCAGCCATTGCAGCTCTCATTTCCTTGCATAATTCTTAGGAATATTAAACACAAACATTACCATAATTGATGTATAACCGCCTTTAATAAGATTTCCTTCTCTCCCATGGATATTTTTTTCCTTCCAGCTTCTCGTTCTGGTTATAATCCTTTTCAAAAGATGAACAAATCTATCACTTCTGTCAACTCCAACCATGTGTAATCCCAAGTAGTATTTCTCTAACAAAGCTTCAAACATGATATTGAGCTTTTTACAAATATTTGCCTTTTGTATTAACACTTTGGGACTGAAATAGATGTTGTATTTTGCTTCACTCATCAATTGTCCAGAACTTGCACATTATTCATCTAGAACTTGCCTCAACGAGATAGCGTTATTCATATATGCTTTTGTAAGGATAATGGAATTATCAACAAATAATAAATGTGAACCTGATGGTGCATTTTTGCAAACCCTGACACCTTCAATACCACGAACCTACTCTTTATCAGCCAAAAAACTAGATAGACCTTCTGAACAAATCTAAAGAACAAATAAGGGAAAGGGGGATCTCCGTGCCGAAGATCTCTTCCAGGAATAAAATAATTTGCTTCTTGATTATTGAATTTGACCTTATATTTAATAGATTGGATACAGGCCATCAAAAGCTCCACAAACTGAACATAAAAGCCCAACTGAATCATCATGCTAAGCAAAAAAAATCATTCAACATGGTCATAGGCCTTAAAAGCATGCATGATCTCATAAGCCAAGAAGACACTCCCTCCGTTCTAGAATATAAGGTGCATTAGTTTTCATGCAAGTCAAACTTATGTTTGTAACATCTAAATACAAAATAAATAAAATATGAAAATACTTTTCGTGACGGATCAGATGATACAAATGTGCTATTGTAGATATTGATACATTTTTAATTGGTCCAACATGCACATGTTTGACTTTTGAAAAACTAATACACCATATATTTTGGAACAAAGGGAGTATTATCTATAATCAGTCAGCCTGATACGTAAGCACTTTGCACCGGAGAGATAATATCACCAAAACATATTTAAGATATTTTGGAGATTACCTTGTGCAAGATGTTACACAAGTTGATGGGTATACTTTGTGATCGATTCGGGATTTTGCACCTTCAGAATGAGAACAATCACCATGTTATTCCATATTTTCGGAATCACCTTATTATTAATAGCTTCCAGGACTTGCGATGTCAACGGAGTCACCCAAAATATGCCGGCTTTCTTGAAAAAGATAGCATGGAGTCCATTAGGACCCGACGCTTTCATCCCAATAGAGAAGGGCCTTCTTCACCTCTTCGGTTGAATATGGTTGCAGCAGCAAATCATTCATGGCCTCTGAAACTTTTGGAACAACTTTGTTTATAGATTCGGGTCGGGTTCATCCACTTCCGTAGCGAACAACCGGCTAAGTATTCATATACATGAGGATTCAAAGCGATACTTCCTTCAAGCCATACTCCGTTATTCACCTAAGAAGCACTGATATGAAGATACAGGCGTGCTGATACAACCACGGGGAAACATGACACGACATTTTTCGAAAACAACCGTTCAGGGATACGACATGGTATATAAGTATTTAGACAAGTAAACATCATGCAATAAAGATGTAATGATAGTTTAGTTACTACTTTGAGCAGACCAGTCAAAGCCCATGTAGCTCTTCGTCCACTTAGAGCCCAAGTAAGGCCCAATTCCAGAAAACCCTAGACTAGTGGCTTTCCAGCCATTTCCAACTTCCCATTCTCGTACTCCTTTCCTCCAACCCCTGCTGACAGGAGAAGAAAGGACCATGCCACCGCGTGTACCTTCCTGCTCATCGACAACTTCCATCACCATCGCTGGCTTCTGCAGTCCCCATCTTTCTCCCTGCTCGGAGCTCCGTCCTCGTCGGCGGCCGCCTTGCCATCTTTCTTTGCCAGAATGTTCTTCCTTGCCAGCAACCATTGTGTGGTCACCGTCAGGAGGAAATTTGGGCGACGTGGTCGTTGGAGGCTTGCTCCCAAGTCCCTACCGTGTCCATGTCGTATCCTGATTCAATTTTCCTTTTTCTTATTTGAAAAAGATGGGATATTGCGGGATACGCATATCCCCGTGTCCCCCCATATCAGGACGTCCAACCGGTGCTTTTCATCATGTCTCTTGCGTCTCGCAGAGGCAAAGTTTTGAAAGTAGGAGGTATTTTTGTCTCCATATCTCAGCCAGTCCACCCTACTTTGTGCATAATGAATTTCCTTATGTTCAAGCAACCATTCAATCTTAGCTGCTTATTCCCTCTCTCCTTATACTCTCATCATTTATAGGTCCATTGGTAGCTTTCTCCAAATCTCCTCGGCACCGATCTGATTCTCTTCATGTTTTGTAAAATAGTGTGATCCCACTTGCAGCTTACCCGTCAAGTTGCTGTTTAAATTCCAGGCCCCCGCCTGTCCAAGGCTCCTCCACTACCTGCAGAAATGGGCCTCCCTGGGCCACTTGACTGAAGTTTCAAGGCTCATCTTGATCGGCCGATGATGATAAGATCGACTATAATCAAGATTACTAAAAAACGCACCGCCAAATTTCTGGTTCTATGCTTCATTTGATAAGGCCTTATCAAGACGTTCTCGAATTTTACCTCTATGCCAAGTAAATTTCTCACCGGAATAATCAGTCATACTACAATCATCCAAAACTTCCCTAAATGTTTGCATGAATTGTTGGGGTCTTGGGTTATCACCTTCTTCCTCAAAAGAATAAAGAATTTCATTCAGATCACCCAGAACTAACCACGGCATGTAGATCCCTGAAGCGCTGCCATGCCAACTGTTTATCCTGCCACCTCAGTTCACTGTACAAGTGTACATCCCCGCGAACCATTGCACATTCTCGTGCCCTCAATGAACTTCTCGATTTTGTATCTCTTCCACATCAGCAACAAACCTCCGCTCTGGCCATCACTCTGGATCACCTCTTTGAAGTCCATCAGAAACAGAACATCCGGGCAACTCCGCTTCAGAACATTCAGCACAGCCCTGACCGCCGCGGCCCGATGAGACCATGGCAATTATGCTTACAATTTTCGTTGCGTCTGGTTGAACTCTGATTCAGAGGTCGCTGATATCATTTGGTTTTCTTTCTACGATGATGTACTCATCTCTTCATCTTCTCCTGTTCTTGGCTTCCTTTTGTTTTTCTGTGGAGTAGTCGTACCATTAAATGTTGCCCCGGCCGATGCATTAGAGCATGGTTAATAATACAGCTTACAATTGGCTAAGGAGTTACCATGTAATCTAGAGCCAACCTAATAGCCGGCATGTACAATAGTAAGTTTTAGATATATATTATTTTATTAATAGCTGGCCTACCTTACAATCTCACAAAGTGTCTTGGGTCTCGTGTTGCAGTTGGCTATTAATCTACAGCCCACTTTTCTTCTCTCTCCTATTCTCTCCCCTCAAACTAAGCAAAGATATAATATGTAAGTCCTTACAGCCTGCTTATGTCACCTTATTGTACTTCCTCTTAGGCGGCTCAAACTGGCTCACCATAGCAGCCAAAGTACCACCCCCAGCAGGTTTCTCCATTATTAGTGTCGTGTTTGTACTATCAGCTGCATACCACTTACCCAAACGTGTTAGATTTCCCCCTGCCTCAAGACAATGATTGTGCTGCTACCATTCAGCGAGGCCCCATCTTTCTTTGTGCCATCATGCTCCATAGTGTCAAGATCATTTTGCAGCACCATGCCCTTCCTCCAAACCTCCCAGCCATACCTCTGTCGATCTGTCCACCACCCCTAAAACCAAAAGACATCGAAACCAAGATTTGGTTATGGCACATGGATAGCTAATTTCCTGGCACCCTTGTCTGGCTATAGATCTTTGGTGATACTCCAGTCCTTCAGATCTCTTTATGGACTCCTCCTGTCAAGTTTGGACATCATCAGCATGCCTTAACCGTCTGCTATGTACCCAATCCATCTCAAACGATGTTGGACAAGCTTCTTTTCAATTTGTGTCACCCCAATTATCACGTATATTATTATTCCGGACCCGATCATTTCTTGTGTGGCCACATATCCATCTCAGTATGCGCATCTAGCTGTTGGACATGTTGCCTTTTAGTTAGCAAGCAAATCGAAACTGACAAAACGCGCAAATTTCTTATTTACATCAAGTCTCGCTCTGATCCAAATGAACTCACCCAAATATCCATTGGGGAGAGTAATCTTTACCTCTTGCACTTTCCCTATACGCTTAACCATGTTTTCGAGAAAAGGCTTATTCTTTAGCACCACATCCGTAAGCTTGTGAATCTGGCACCATGTCTCCAGCCGATCCAACTTGACCTTCTCTGGGTTTGTAAAACCATCATAATCAGCCAGCAGAAGAACAAATCCCTTGAAGTCCAAGCAGTGAAATTGTACCAAGAATAGATTTGGATTAATTCTTCTCCGTACGACAACCTGAGCCGGATTACATGCCACCCTCATATCAGCAATCAAAAGCACCCTGGCTAAAGCTATTTTTCGTCAACAAACTGGCCAGGGCGAGCCACTTGGACTTCTCTTTTGTTGCATCAACCTCATGCTCCCAGATGAGATCATCAATCTCCTCATCCTGCAGGTGCAATCTTTCTAGAAGTTTGCTTGGATCTTCGTCCCCGATCCCACGTGAGCCAGATCCTTCTGCTGAATTAGCCATAGCCCCTGAACTATAGTGATCCGTCTTGAAAGCCCCAAAGCCTTGTCACCCGAGTCACTAACCAAGGCCGAAGATTAGCCTAAGAGGCGATGAGGGGGCGAGTGAGTCAGGGGCAATCTGTCGTAGCGCCGGATATGGGAACTCACAACGGCATGCCGTTGGGAGGACTGGAGAACCCTAGGTCAAAACCGTAGGGAACTACTTGATTGAACAAAGCTTGTCATTTAGTATCATAATATCAAATCTAACCGTTTATAGTTTAGCTTCACCATATTGAGGGTAGATCGTTCTTGCTTCAAATCTGAGCACTTCTAAAGATCCACCAAATTCAGAGCCATCTCTTTATCTTATTTTTGAATTTCTACCATACTCCTCTGTGCTTAACTACCCCCCCCTTGTAGAAAGATAGCGGTTCATATTGAGACAAAACCTATCGATTTATGACTAGTGCACTGATTTGAGTCTATATATAAAAAATTCTGCCATATTTCTCTTCTGCCACCCCGTTTGGTGTTCCAGTACCTTTCGGAAACCGCTTATTTCTTCCATTCCTACTTCGGATGTAATAATTATTGCTTGGGAACATCTTTTGAATGTGAATGGGAAAAGAAGAAGAACACTTTGACGGACAACATGGGGAGCAATCCTTTGCGCCTACCTTACTGGAATTGGCCTAACTAGACGCCACAGGACAACAACCTGAAACCACCATTAACATATACTCCCTCCGTTCCCAAATATTTGTCTTTCTAGAGATTCCAACAAGTGACTACATACGGAGCAATATGAGTGAATCTACACTCTAAAATATGTGTACATACATCTGTATGTTGTAGTCCATTTGAAATGTCTAGAAAGACAAATATTTGGGAATGGAGGGAGTATATAATACCTAGTACTCCCTCCGTCCGGAAATACTTGTCATCAAAATGGACAAAAAGAGATGTATCTAGAACTAAAACACGTCTAAATACATCTTCTTTTATCCATTTTGATGACAAGTATTTTCGGACGGAGGGAGTATATCATAATGCTTTCATCGCATTTTCATGTCCTGCTGGGACTTCGGTGGGTAGCCAACACATGTTCATCAGAATCCACTTGAACAACTCTGTAATGCAAGGGATAGATTTTAGTGGTTCATGCATGGTACTTAAAGTAACTTGACATCTTGATATACACTGACATGATATAAGATTTTAGTTCCCCTGCTATATGGATTATGTAAGGCATCCATTCTCTGATTGCTCAATTGAGCTAGCTTTGTAGTGCTTTACATCATGATACATTATTAATCACATAATTTCTACAAACTATAATAGGCATGCGTTTGTTAAATTGAATTCATCTTGCAGTAGATTGATTTTTTTTGGATCTCCTTACCTTGCAGATTTACTGGGATGCTTGAGCTGCTGCAGAGTATGGACCAACTATAATTGTGTCGACCTGCTTTATATCATGGTACATTATTAACAATCACATAATATCAACAAACTATAATAGGTATGCTTTTGCAAATTGAATGCACCTTGATTTGAATTTCTAGGATCTCCTTACGTTGCAGGTTTATTGGAATGCTTGAGCTGCTGAAGTTGATATCCTTCCAACAAATGAAGCAGTGCCAACCTGTATACATCTACCCTTGAAAGAGTTACCGTCCTCTGCAAAGCATCAAATATAGGCGCATAGGGAATTCAGCCTTGCTGTTTGGTTCCGAGATGACTTAACATAAAAATTCGGTAACACTGCAGGGTCGGGTACAGACACAGCCGTGCCTGTGCTTTCACTGATAACTAGTAGCTGCCCTTTGGAAGTTTAAAACAAGTTCCTTGATATCTGTGCTAGCCTTCTATGCTTGTAATGTGCAGTATGAATGTATCTCGTCTGTGCAATCTGTGGTGCTGGAAACTGTTTGGGAGTTCAGACATCTGGTGCGAGCCAGTGGAATCTGTTGACAAAGCTCTTGCCGGGGAATGGGCGGGCGGTGTAGTCGAGCTCTGCCACGCCCACAGTTCCTACACATCCCAAAGAACACCGTACTGTACGACGAGTAACGACTGTAGGTTAGCTTTGCTCAACTTATGTTGTGACTACGGACTCTGAATATAATACCTACATGCAGCAGTATAGTTACATGCTCTTGTTGCTGGGGCGGTCCCAGTTGTCGCATTCGCCCGTCTAGTGCAGCTTGCAGTCCTGCTCCTGAAATAGAAAAAAAAAACGAAGGTAAAAGTCCTGTCCTCATTGTTCTGACTTTTTTTGTGGCAATTTCTTTTACTTTAATGTGAGTGCTTAAATTGGTCCTAACTAATCCAACAAAATTAACGTATACTTTGCCCGAAGATTTACTCCCTCCGTTCCTAAATATTTGTCTTTCTAGAGACTTCAACAAGTGACTACATACGGAGCAAAATGAATAAATCTACACTCTAAAATATGATACATCCGTATGTGGTAGTCCATTTGAAAACTTTGAAAAAGATAAATATTTAGGAACGGAGGGAGTAGTTATATGTCAGGACCCTGACTCGATGTCACATCGATCTAGCCGGTAACACCTCATATCACTTTGCGGCCTCACGCACGGTATCCCCACGGGTGTCGTCTTACCTTTTCCCGGGACCGTTTGCGCCTTTTGGCTCACGTATATGATAGTGTCGCTAGCATCCATATGATAGGGAGCCCGGGCTGACATGACTAGTCGTAAACCCAAAGTGGCACAGACTTACAGGGACAGGCATCCATGACCCAGCTTCGAACGTGTCGGTCATCAGCAAGTGGGTCCGGGCTGTAGCACTGGGATAGCAGGACTCCGGTAAACCGGGCTGTAGCGGGCTAACAGGACTCCGGTACTCAAAGCGTGACATTTCCCCGAAGGGACAGACACAGGAACGAAGAAGGACACATGCCGGCCAGCCTAAGTGTTCCAGAGCAGTAGCAAGCTACCATGGCTCAGCGGTAACACTAGGAGACATTTCCCGGTAAGAGAGGCTACTAAAGATAAACAACTAGATAGTCAGATCCCACACATAGCACCACACATTACACGTACGCATAACATGCAGGTATGTGCTGTACAACATGGCATCACAGCATAACTCAACAATTATATAGATAAAGGCTCAGAAGAGCCATCATAGCATTTATTGCAAACAGGGGTCACAAGACCCGTCATACAGAGCATACAAGCAACAAGCGGAAGCATTACATGTCTGGGTACAGACATCTATAAATGAAAAAGGCTGAAGAGCCTGACTATCTACAACATCCGATCAGGATCGTAGCTGAGGTACTAGCTACTAGTCGAAGTCCATGAGAACCCTAGTAAGACCGAAGTCTCCGCTGCAAAAACATAAATAAAGCAACATGAGTACAAAGGTACTCAGCAAGACTTACAGCAGATCCTATCATACATGCATCTGTATCAAGAGGTAATGTGGGGTTTAGTTGCAGCAAGCCAGCTTTGACTCTGTGGCTATCCTGTTCTACGACTACCAGAAACTCTGGAGGTGAAACAACGTACACGAGTCCACTAATCACCATACAATACACTACTATGGATTCATCCCCGTCTCCCTACGAGAAGGCCATCCATAGCACTCACACTTGTCTTGAGCATTTTAGAGTATCCACTTCAAGTTGTCTATGTACCATGTAAGCATCCAAGAAGTCCATAACCGCGGACCCGGCTATTCGAATAGATCATGTTAACCCTGCAGGGGTGTACTTCTTCACACACGCTCTCGCCACTTACCGCCATGTACACGTCATGTATCTCGGCAACCTTCAAGCGGAAGCCTGGCGAGGGTGTCGGCCACGACCTGACTAACCACACAAGACTCTAATCCAGGTTTATCGCCTATTCGGGTTCCATCCGCAAGGAGATCCGGCCGGGGTGTCGCTTACGGCCCCAAACGATGTGTACAGGGTTCCCGAGCCCACCAACCGGGTGCCACTCGGTACACCGGGCCACGTGTGCCTAGTCTGTCCCAAGCCTACCCTGCCGGGTGCCACTTGGTAGAAAAATAGCACTACCTACAAACACCAGAAACTAGTTGCGACTCCTGGACATAGATCAAGTTGGTTAATAAGTCGAGAGGGCTTGGAGCGCCCGGAGCCCAATGTGTGGTAGTATCGAGTCATTGGACAACATACACAGAACTCAGGGCTTAAGGACGGTTCCAGTGAGACAACCCACCATGTACTCCTACATGGCCTCTCACCGCTACCTTTACCAAATCGTGTTCACACACTTCACTCTCAGCATCAGAACATATCGTGACACTCCAATTCATTCCCAATGAATCAGACCTGACACACTCTAAGCAATAGCAGGCATAGCATGGTAGGAACACATCAATGGCTTCAATCAACTCCTACACA
This sequence comes from Triticum aestivum, assembly GCF_018294505.1. NCBI lineage: Eukaryota > Viridiplantae > Streptophyta > Magnoliopsida > Poales > Poaceae > Triticum > Triticum aestivum. The sequence continues at coordinate 280,154,993 of NC_057795.1, read as the reverse complement.
TGCTAGTGGGTTTCAACTATTTACTGTGGCAATGACAGGTCATGCAGAGGAATGGGTTCAACTACCGCAGCACAAAGTAGCAGATGAATCGTTGTTGTCCTAATGCAATAACTGAGAGCAGGAGCGAGAGAGTAGGGTTTTATCGAAATGAACAAGGGGGTTTGCTTGCCTGGTAAAACAACAAGGGAGGCACTGCTTCACAGACAGGTACTCTGAAACGTCTCCGGAGCAGGACCTATCGAGAAGGAACGGTGCCGGCAATCAATACACAATCATATGCAACAATATGATGCATGAACATGGCATGTAGATGTGATGCTGTTGGGCTAATGCAACTAGTGTTCAATTGGTTTGAAGTCCATTTGAACCAAAGGTTCAAATGCATTTCTAAATTAGGTCTCTTATATGTGCCATAATGTGTTTTCCCATATTCAGCATGTATAAGTTGGTTTTTCATGCATGAAACTAGTACAGATGGAAAGGTTGCATTTTTCTGATAATTTTTCATATATAAATTATTTAAATCTGAGCTACGGTTGAATTGATATGAATTTTTGAAGTTTAAATCATTTTCTGGATTTTCTGAATTATTTTAATTCCAGAAAATGTATAATTGCATCAGCATGACGTCATCATTGCATCAGCGGTCAACTGGGCTGGTCCGGGTCAAACCTGACGTGTGGGACCCACACGTCAGTGACAGGGGGTTAACAGGGGTTATTTTAATTTAATTAAATG
>NC_057795.1:280146531-280154245 GCF_018294505.1 Triticum aestivum | reverse complement strand
AACGTCTCCGGAGCAGGACCTATCGAGAAGGAACGGTGCCGGCAATCAATACACAATCATATGCAACAATATGATGCATGAACATGGCATGTAGATGTGATGCTGTTGGGCTAATGCAACTAGTGTTCAATTGGTTTGAAGTCCATTTGAACCAAAGGTTCAAATGCATTTCTAAATTAGGTCTCTTATATGTGCCATAATGTGTTTTCCCATATTCAGCATGTATAAGTTGGTTTTTCATGCATGAAACTAGTACAGATGGAAAGGTTGCATTTTTCTGATAATTTTTCATATATAAATTATTTAAATCTGAGCTACGGTTGAATTGATATGAATTTTTGAAGTTTAAATCATTTTCTGGATTTTCTGAATTATTTTAATTCCAGAAAATGTATAATTGCGTCAGCATGACGTCATCATTGCATCAGCGGTCAACTGGGCTGGTCCGGGTCAAACCTGACGTGTGGGACCCACACGTCAGTGACAGGGGGTTAACAGGGGTTATTTTAATTTAATTAAATGGTTAGGGGGGGGGTCGGGCCCACTGGTCAGCCTCAGGGGGGGGTTAGCGCGGTTGACCGGTCAATCCCGCCGGCGTTTAGCCGCCGGCGAGGCCCGAGACGGAGGAGGGGCTCGGGATCGCCGTTCCGGCGACCATTCGGGCGGCGGAGACCACCCACGCGAAGCCCGTGCTCACGCGCATCCAGGGGAGCTGGTGGGGGGCTGCGGGGGTGCCGGAGCTCGCCGGAGCAGAGCTCAGGGCGGCGGCCGGAGTTCGGCCACTTGCGGCCGCGGCGTTGTGGTGCACGGCAGGGGAGACGGAGGGTTCCTACGGGCTCCCGGCGTCACCGGGAACACGGGGACGCGCGCGGAAGGGACCGACTTGGGCTCGTGCCACCGTGGCGCCATGGCCGGCGGCGAGGGGCTTACGGGCGCGGTGGCGAGCTAGCTAGACGGGGCAAATGGACACGGGGAGGAGGGGATTCGGTGCGGGGGCTCACCGCGGAACTAGCGAGCGCGAGGGCGAGGTCGGGGATGTCCGGTAGCTCCCGAATCGCCGGCGAGGGTCCACGGCGGCCGGAGTCGAATTGGCGGCGGCGACGGCTCCACGGGGCACTCCGGCTTGCGTGGCTCGGCGAGGAGGTAGCTGGCGATGAGGCGGAGCTCCTGGGGACGACGGGGAGGCGAGGGGGAGGCGGTGGCTACGGCAACGGCGAGCGATGGCGGCGGCTGCGCTCGGGTGCGCTCGGGGAAGAGAGAAACAGGGAGGAGGGAGAGCGAGAGGGAGGGGAAAAAGACCGGGGCGGCTGCGTGGCGACGTGCGGTCCATCCAGAGCGAGAGAAGGAAGCAGGAGGTGGCCAGCAGGGGGGGAGGTGGCGCGCACGCATGCCGGCGAGCGTCGGGCACACGCCCGTCCCCCTGGCAGAGGAGGAAGGCGACAGGGGAGGGGGGACAGGCGGCCTGGGCCGCCTCCTGGCTGGGCCGGCCTGCTGCTGCTGGGCTGCGCAGGGGAGGGGAGGCCCAGGTAAGTCCTCCTTCCTTTTTATTTCTGTTTTTCTAATTTTTCTGACATTTGTTTTGATTTAATAAATATATTAAATCATTTAATTTTATTATGCCAATTTTTGCAGGAGCTGGATATATTATTCCAGAGCTCTTTTATGAATGGCATAATTTTTGGGCCATATTTCATATATATAGAAATATATTTCCAAAGCAAATATTTATCGAATTAATCCAAATGGCCAAAATAAAATGTCCATGAGCTCCTAAAAATATTGTTTTGATTTTTATCTCTGTCCAACATTTTCAGAGGGCAACATGAGCATTTTCTTGGACCCTTTTGGAGAAATTTTAATTTGGGTCATTTTAAAAATGATTCTGAGGGTTCCACCAATCCTCATTTCAAATTTAAATGAAATTTAAATATGATGCACAAATGGCTAGCTAGCCTAGGTCATACCAGACTAGGGATGTGACAACTCGCCCCCACTTGACAGAATCTCGTCCCGAGATTCAGGGGTCGACGGAAAGAAAGCGGGGTACTCCAGTCGAAGACGATCTTCTCGCTCCCAAGTAGCCTCTCTCTCGGAATGATGAGACCACTGAACTTTGAGAAACTTGATGTTCTGACGTCGAGTAACACGCTCTGCTTGATCAAGAATGCGAACCGGGTACTCTCGGTATGTGAGGTTATCTTGGAGATCAAGCGTTTCGTGGTCCACTCCGCGGATGGGATCCGAGAAGCAACGCCTGAGTTGAGAGACGTGGAAGACATCATGAACTCGAGAAAGATGTGGGGGTAGTTCCAATTGGTAGGCAACCTCTCCTCGTTTAGCGAGAATGCGAAAAGGACCAATGTAACGAGGAGCCAACTTGCCCTTGATACCGAAACGATGGGTACCCTTCAAAGGAGTAACCCGAAGGTACGCTTGGTCGCCAATTTCATAAGTCATATCCTTATGATGACGATCGTACTGACTTTTCTGACGAGACTGGGCTGTTTTCAAATTCTCACGAATGATGCGAACTTGCTCTTCTGCCTCCTGGATCATATCCGGTCCAAAGAATTGTCTTTCACCGGTTTCTGACCAGTTCAAAGGTGTTCGACATCTTCGTCCATAGAGAACCTCAAAAGGAGCTTTCTTGAGGCTGGATTGGTAGCTATTGTTATAAGCAAACTCGGCAAAAGGAAGACATTTCTCCCAATCCATACCGAATGAGATAACGCAAGCTCTGAGCATGTCTTCGAGAATTTGATTGACCCGTTCCACCTGACCACTCGACTGAGGGTGGAAAGCGGTACTGAAGGAAAGATGGGTTCCCATGGCAGTTTGGAAGCTCTCCCAAAAATGAGAAGTGAAAAGACTGCCACGGTCTGAATTGATCTCTAGTGGAACACCATGAAGTGACACTATTCGAGAAATATATAAGTCAGCAAGCTGACTAGCAGTGATATTTTCTCGAACAGGGAGGAAGTGAGCCACTTTGGAAAGACGATCAATGACTACGAAGATAGTATTATTCCCTCTTTTGGTCCTGGGAAAGCCGGTGACGAAGTCCATACCAACTTTATCCCATTTCCATTCAGGAATAGCTAAAGGCTGAAGGGTGCCAGCAGGTCTTTGATGCTCTGCCTTAACGCGACGACAAATGTCACACTTAGCAATGAACTCAGCGATTTCTCTCTTCATCCTAGTCCACCAGAACCTCTGGCGTAGGTCCTGATACATCTTAGTACTACCGGGATGAATCGTGAGAGGAGATTCATGCGCCTCCTTAAGAATCAATTGTCGCAAATGTTGATTCTTGGGAACCACCAAGCGATTTTCAAAGAAAACAACACCACGATCATCTATAGAGAAACATCCACCAACTCCCTTCTTAATGTTTCTCTTGATCCGAGAAATTCCTGTGTCTTGTTTTTGAGCAGCGATAATCCGATCTTCAAGATCAGGTTTCGCCACCAGGGTAGAAAGGAATCCGCGAGGAGCTATGTGAAGGTTAAGCTTACAGAATTCCTCATGGAGAAGTGGTTGGCCTTGCTGCAACATGAGATTATTGCAATAGGATTTACGGCTCAAAGCATCAGCCATGACATTGGCTTTGCCTGGGGTGTAGGTAATCCCCAGATCATAATCTGTGATCAACTCCAACCAACGTCTTTGTCTAAGGTTCAGATCCGGTTGGGTGAAGATATACTTGAGACTCTGGTGATCGGTGTAGATCTCGCAACGTTTACCAAGGAGGTAATGTCGCCAAGTCTTGAGTGCATAGACTACGGCTGCAAGCTCTAGATCATGTGTAGGATAATTCTCCTCATGTGGATGCAACTGTCGAGATGCATAGGCAATCACATGACGATCCTGCATAAGAATGCAACCTAGTCCCTGTCGTGAGGCGTCGCAGTAGATAATAAAGTCTTTAGTGAAATCCGGTGGCACAAGTATGGGAGCAGAAGTCAGGCGTCTTTTCAGTTCCTGAAAACTGTACTCACACTGTGGGGACCACTCAAACTTTTTATCTTTCTTGAGAAGTTCCGTGAGGGGTTTGGCTACTTTGGAGAAGTTTTCAACAAAGCGGCGACAATAGCTGGCTAGACCAAGGAAACTCCTAACTTGTTTCACGGTCTCAGGTGGAGTCCAATCGAGAACGGCTTGAACTCTCTCGGGATTGACAGCAATGCCCTTACCAGAGATTACGTGGCCTAGGTAGGTCACTTCTGGCAACCAAAATTCACACTTGGAGAACTTGGCATAAAGGCGGTGCTCCCTGAGTTTTTCTAACACCAGTCTAAGATGTTCGGCATGTTCTTCCTCGTTCTTCGAGTAGATAAGAATATCATCGAGGTAAACCACGACGAACTTATCTAAATACTCCATGAAGATCGAGTTCATCAAACGGGAGAATGTGGCTGGGGCGTTGGTTAGGCCAAAGGACATGACGGTGTACTCGTACTGACCATAACGAGTAACAAAAGCTGTCTTGGGGATGTCCCCGTTTCTGATCTTAATTTGATGGTAGCCTAGCCTTAAATCCATCTTGGAGAAGACTGAGGATCCAGCGAGCTAATCATACATGTCGTTGATCCTGGGGAGCGGATACTTGTTCTTTATCGTGACCAAATTAACGGGACGATAATCTACAACCATCCGGTCCGTACCGTCTTTCTTCTTGACAAAGAGGACGGGGCAAGCCCAAGGGGAAGAACTAGGACGGATGAAACCCTTTTGCAAGGACTCATCGAGTTGTTTCTTAAGCTCGGCTAGTTCTAGGGGTGCCATCTTGTAAGGTCTCCGGGAGATTGGAGCAGTTCCTGGGATAAGATCTATAACGAACTCTACATCTCTGTCAGGTGGAACACCTGGCAGTTCCTCTGGAAAGACATCCGGAAAGTCACGGACTACCGGGATATCTTCAAGGTCTGGAAGAGGGCTGGCATTAAGAGAATAGAGTTGACGCTTTGCAACTCTAGTGGAGACAGTGACTATCTTGCCAGATGGGTGTGTAAGCTGAACAGATCTTGTGTAACAATCAATCTTGGCATGATGAGCTGTCATCCAGTCCATACCCAAGATGATGTTAATATCTGAAGACTTGAGGGCTACAAGTGATGCAAGGAACACAAGTCTATCAACAAGAATTTCGTTACCATGGCTGATTCTGGTGGTCTGCCATCTAGACCCTGGGGTTTGGATTTCAAGCGGAGTTGGCATATCACAAAATGACATGTCGTGCAAACGAGCATAACCTTCAGAAATGAAGGAGTGAGATGCTCCAGTATCGAATAGAACTGATGCTGGGTGACAATTGACAAGGAGTGTGCTAAGAACGACATCTGGATCATCATGAGCGTCTTTAGCTGAGACGTGATGCACACGTCCACGTTCAGTGGGGGCTGACTTGACACTGATCATCTTGCGTGATGGCTTAACACAGCCAAAAGTCTTCTCGGACTGAGGTGGAGCATAACTAGTCTGAGAGCAGTCACGTGCATAGTGTCCTGGCTTCCCGCATGTGAAGCAAGTCCCTGAGGTTGGACGTGGACCCGCACTGACAAACGGTCTACCAGTAGGCCCGGGTGGAACATACGACTGAGCTGGAGAAGGCACCACATAGGATGGCCTCGGTGTATAACCGGAAGGAAGAGCGGAGTTTGGAACCCAAATCCGGCGCTTCTGGGAACTAGAACCGGAGGAAGATCCCAAATCACGGGTGTGCTTACGAGACTCCTCGTAAGTGAGTTGAGCTGTCTCTGCATTGATGGCCTTGTTCACAAGGGCTTGGAATGTATCACAATAATGCAGGTGGAGATCACGACGCAACTTGGGGTTGAGACCCTTCCGGAACCTAGCTTGCTTCTTAGCATCCGTGGACACTTCTTCTGTGGCATAGCGGGCAAGGTTCTCGAATTCTCTGCTATAAGCATCAACAGCCATCTTGCTCTGGGTGAAACTACAGAACTCTTCTCTCTTGCGATCAATGAGGGCCTGGGGAATGTGATGCTCGCGAAAAGACTCAGTGAAATCCTTCCAGGTAGGAATCTGGCCAACTGGAAGCATAGCCTCATAGTTCTGCCACCAAAGACTAGCAGGACCTTCTAGGTGATATGTGGCATAAGTGACCTTGTCATCTTCAGCTACGTTCGCGGAACGCAGCTTATGAGTGATGCTACGGAGCCAGTCATCTGCATCGAGTGGCTCGATGGAATGATGAAAAGTAGGTGGGTGCAAGCGGATAAAGTCATGAATGGTAGCAGACCCTTTGAACTGATGTGCGGTGTTCTCCTCGATACATGCCAACAAACGATTAGACTCACGCTTGTTCCTCTCCATCTCTAGCATGAACTCTGTCAACGAAGGCTGGTTGGGAGGATCCTCATCCCTACCATATCCATGGTTCTGGCTACGAGCAACGGAACTTGATGACATCCTGGTGAAACGAAACCAAGGACGGAATCAACATCAACTATGGACTGTAGAATGTAGGACAAGGAATTAGTATCACTCGAACTCCTAGGGCAATTCCGGCAGCATAACGGCAGTAAAATGCTCAGAATGAGACATCCTACTAAACATGGGGTGGTAACATACTCATCATCATCACTCAAGGTTCTGGGAGAGTACTAAACAAACTACACTGGGAAATACTCAAAACTGGATATGACTCTGATCAACCAATCCTATGGGACTACGGAGTAGTAACACGTGATCCTGATAGACGGAAGAGAAAGCCTAGTTCCTTAACCCCGTAGGAAAGATAGGATGACTCAGATCAGAAGACCATGAGGTATAAGGAGTAAAAAGAGCCTTACGTTCCATCCCACAATCAATTCCCTTATATAACTAAAGAATTTCTAGACTCAACTTCGACCAGTTTGGCTTGGTAATCCTACAGGCAGTCAAGCTCTGATACCAAAACTGTCAGGACCCCGACTCGATGTCACATCGATCTAGCCGGTAACACCTCATATCACTTTGCGGCCTCACGCACGGTATCCCCACGGGTGTCGTCTTACCTTTTCCCGGGACCGTTTGCGCCTTTTGGCTCACGTATATGATAGTGTCGCTAGCATCCATATGATAGGGAGCCCGGGCTGACATGACTAGTCGTAAACCCAAAGTGGCACAGACTTACAGGGACAGGCATCCATGACCCAGCTTCGAACGTGTCGGTCATCAGCAAGTGGGTCCGGGCTGTAGCACTGGGATAGCAGGACTCCGGTAAACCGGGCTGTAGCGGGCTAACAGGACTCCGGTACTCAAAGCGTGACATTTCCCCGAAGGGACAGACACAGGAACGAAGAAGGACACATGCCGGCCAGCCTAAGTGTTCCAGAGCAGTAGCAAGCTACCATGGCTCAGCGGTAACACTAGGAGACATTTCCCGGTAAGAGAGGCTACTAAAGATAAACAACTAGATAGTCAGATCCCACACATAGCACCACACATTACACGTACGCATAACATGCAGGTATGTGCTGTACAACATGGCATCACAGCATAACTCAACAATTATATAGATAAAGGCTCAGAAGAGCCATCATAGCATTTATTGCAAACAGGGGTCACAAGACCCGTCATACAGAGCATACAAGCAACAAGCGGAAGCATTACATGTCTGGGTACAGACATCTATAAATGAAAAAGGCTGAAGAGCCTGACTATCTACAACATCCGATCAGGATCGTAGCTGAGGTACTAGCTACTAGTC
>NC_057795.1:280106829-280144118 GCF_018294505.1 Triticum aestivum | reverse complement strand
CTTGGGCTCGTGCCACCGTGGCGCCATGGCCGGCGGCGAGGGGCTTACGGGCGCGGTGGCGAGCTAGCTAGACGGGGCAAATGGACACGGGGAGGAGGGGATTCGGTGCGGGGGCTCACCGCGGAACTAGCGAGCGCGAGGGCGAGGTCGGGGATGTCCGGTAGCTCCCGAATCGCCGGCGAGGGTCCACGGCGGCCGGAGTCGAATTGGCGGCGGCGACGGCTCCACGGGGCACTCCGGCTTGCGTGGCTCGGCGAGGAGGTAGCTGGCGATGAGGCGGAGCTCCTGGGGACGACGGGGAGGCGAGGGGGAGGCGGTGGCTACGGCAACGGCGAGCGATGGCGGCGGCTGCGCTCGGGTGCGCTCGGGGAAGAGAGAAACAGGGAGGAGGGAGAGCGAGAGGGAGGGGAAAAAGACCGGGGCGGCTGCGTGGCGACGTGCGGTCCATCCAGAGCGAGAGAAGGAAGCAGGAGGTGGCCAGCAGGGGGGGGGAGGTGGCGCGCGCGCGTGCCGGCGAGCGTCGGGCACACGCCCGTCCCCCTGGCAGAGGAGGAAGGCGACAAGGGAGGGGGGACAGGCGGCCTGGGCCGCCTCCTGGCTGGGCCGGCCTGCTGCTGCTGGGCTGCGCAGGGGAGGGGAGGCCCAGGTAAGTCCTCCTTCCTTTTTATTTCTGTTTTTCTAATTTTTCTGACATTTGTTTTGATTTAATAAATATATTAAATCATTTAATTTTATTATGCCAATTTTTGCAGGAGCTGGATATATTATTCCAGAGCTCTTTTATGAATGGCATAATTTTTGGGCCATATTTCATATATATAGAAATATATTTCCAAAGCAAATATTTATCGAATTAATCCAAATGGCCAAAATAAAATGTCCATGAGCTCCTAAAAATATTGTTTTGATTTTTATCTCTGTCCAACATTTTCAGAGGGCAACATGAGCATTTTCTTGGACCCTTTTGGAGAAATTTTTATTTGGGTCATTTTAAAAATGATTCTGAGGGTTCCATCAATCCTCATTTCAAATTTAAATGAAATTTAAATATGATGCACAAATGGCTAGCTAGCCTAGGTCATACCAGACTAGGGATGTGACATTATATAGCATATTGGGCTGTGTTTTGACATTTTGCTTGCTTCCCTAAAAAGTAGAGTAATTTTACATTGCACGAACATGCAAATTAAGACTATCTTTCATCAAATAATATAATTTGGCCAAGATGCAGAAAGCTAAAAGCAATGAAACTTGCTTTGAGTCAAGAGTCTTGCATAGTATCTACATACCTGAATGCGGCAGATGTGAGTCTTTGTAACAAAGACATGGAGCTGTCCACGGCTAACGCGGCCAACGTTTAACCATGTCCTGCCGGAACAAGCACATGCTCCCAGCTATCATCAGGCCTCGGTCATGTGCCACCACGAAGAGGTGCTTCTCGCCGAGGGATTCGATGGGCAGACGATGTTGCCGACGACATGCAGCACGGTGTACTGGTCCTGCATGACGTGGGGAAAGTTGGAGCCGTCGTACCTGTTCGTGTCGGGCGCGACGACGGTGTACCCTGCCGGCTGCGCCCAGGGCGCGCATCTGATGCCACCGGTATGCCGCAATTCCGGGAACTCGTGCAGCAGCCCGATGGGGAATTTCGGGGGCAGCGCCGCGCAGATGAGATCGTGGGAACAAGCGAGTCGTGGAGGCTGTATATTGGTGGGACCTCCTATAAGGCGCTTTAAGCTCGTGGGCCGGACCAAAGAAGTATACAAAATCGCTGACGACTGATTTCCCTAGTTCTATCGATCGCGTTTCCCTCGTTGGGTCAATCGCGTTGACAAGAGGGAGCCCCTATTTCTCGCTTTCTGAGAGACCTGCGGGGGACGCTCGATGAAGGGCGAGCGAGCTGGGCCGGCCCACTAGTGCGGGAGGCCACAGCCTCTTTTCCCTGTTTTTTTTACGTTCTCTGTTTTCTTTTTTACTTTAATTTTTAAACTTTTGTTCATACTTTAAAATACTCGGAATATAAACATTACAAAAAACATTCTCAAAAAATTGAAAAAAATGTTGATCATGTATATAAAAAAATGTTGAACATGTATTTGAGAAAAATATGATCATCTATATAAAAATGTTGAACAAGTATTTGAAAAATGTTGAACAAATTTTTAAAGAAATGTTGAACAAGTATTTGAAACAAATGTTGATCATGTATACAAAAATGTTGAACAAGTATTTGGAAAAAAATGTCAAAACAATATTTGAAAATTGTTGAACAAGTATTTAAAAAATATTGAACAAATATTTGAAAAAAAATGTTGAACAAGTATTTGAAAAATGTTGAGCAAGTATTTAAAAAATATTGATCATGTATCAAAGAATGTAGAATGAAAAATAGAAAGAAAACATAACACAAATTGGAGAAGAAAAAAGAAAAGAATGAAAAAAGGAGAAGAAAAATGAATGAAAGAAAAGAAAAAAAACAAAGAAAAACAGAGAAGACCGGCTTCGATCGCCTCTAGTAGGTCGCGATCCTACAACTACCACTAAGTTGAAGTGTGTGGAGTGGTTAGTTGCGCTGGTTATTCCCCTGGAGACTAGGGTTCGATCCCTGGGGGTGCCGGCCCAATGCTGTTCAAATCGACGCGAGAGATCGCTACGGACTCGCTTAATGCGATAAATAGCACTCGCGTGACAAGAGCTCCTCTTCGACGCCCTCAGCGCCGCTTAGGGCAGAGGGTGCGCGATAGTGGCCCGGCCCAGCTTTGCTTGCGTCCATATGCTCAAAAAATCAAACATCAAGAAAAGTATGGAAGAACTAGGATTTGAATCCACATGCCAGCGTGAGGGACTTGGCGTTATGTCAGTCCCAACATGATTTTTCTATAAAGAAAATGTAAATAGAAAAAAAATCCTCATATTTTTTATAAGTTCATCTATTTTAAAAAAATCACTGATTTTCAAAGAAATGTTCACAAAAATAAAAAAAATCATCAATTGAAAAAAAATGTTCATGAATTAGAAAAAAGTTCACCGGATTTTGGAAACAAAATCATCGATAGGTTAATAAAGTTCACCAAATTTTGAAATGGTCCACAGATCTTTAATCGATTTTCATAAAAAAAATTCATGAATTTGAAAAAGTTCACCGGATATTGAAAAAAGTTCACGTATTTTAAAAAGTTCATTGATTTTGGTAAAAAGTTCACGAATTTGAAAAATTTCATCGAATTTGAAAAAAGATTCTTAGATTTTCAAAAAAGTTCATTAAACCTGGAAAAAGTTCATCGAGTCTGAAAAAAGTTCATCGTTTTTGCCAAAAAAAATCATCATGTTTTTTTTAAAAATTTCACGATTTTGAAAAAAAGTTCATCAAATTTTGAATAAAGTTCACTAATTTAGAAAAAAATATGTATTTGAAAGAAGTTAATCGATTTGGGGCACAAAAAAGAAATAAAAAACATATAAGAACCAACGAACCAGGGAAAATTGTTTGGGGCACGGTCATATAAAAGATATCAAAGTAAGAAAAGGTAGTAATGATGAGGACATCAATACCATTGTTACACCCACAACTCCTACTGCTACATATACTGGACCAATTACTAGAGCTCGTGCATGCCAATTAAATTATTAGGTACTTTCGTTTCTTGGTAATGATTCTAATGTTCATGAGAATATAATGCTGACTAAATTGGATACATTTTTTTTGCTTACAAACGAAGGGCCTAGCTTGGAGAAGGATGAACATTGGAGCAAGAACAAGCATGGAGATAATGGCATGCGCAAGGGGAACAAGAACGGAGTTACAAGTGATGATTTCAGGACTTTGAAGCCACCATAATGGGTGCATGAAGCCTTGGACGAAATATACAAGATGCCACTTCATAAATTTCGTCCCGAGGCTATTCTAGGTGCTGCGTCACCTTATTATTGGGCCAGGCCCATGTAATTTCGAAATACATAAGTATATGCTATTTTTAGAGTCCGTATGTGTGGGGAAACAAGAGATAGGGTTGATTTCGGACCCCTCCACCAAGGGCCACGAAATTCCCCTCTCTTCCTCCATATATACAGCCCTTAGGGCACTGTTTAGACTTTGGGTTTTGTTTAGATTGAAGTTCGCCATAGCTGCAACTTCGCGTACTTCGTTTGTGTTCAACGACCAGACAAAGGCATCACAGAACCCCACCTTGATCAATAAAGCTTTCCTTTTATATTCGCAATATCCAGATTGCAATCTTAATTTCTTGCTTGTTCTTCGTTTGCTTGCAGGAAACAGACCTTCGTGGTCAGGTTGATCATGCTCCGGCGTGGTCAATAACCTCTCGGAGTTGGTTTAGCGATTGCTAAGGCGCGACGTCCTCGCACGTTCGTAGTCGGATCGTCAAAGTCGACTTCCTCCGAAACGATAACCACCATCTCATTGAAAGATGGGACACCTTTGCCTCTATCAAGTGGTATCAGATTTTCAGGTTGCTCGGTGAGATTTTACAGTTTTTCGTAGTTTAGATCAAGTCTTTTCTTCATACCTATAGTCCACGAAAAAGCCAATTTTTTTAGGGTTAGTTCATCCTATCCGAACCAATCTAAGCCTTTTCATAACCTCTTCTGTATTTGCTTTGTTGAATTTGCGGTTGCATCGTCGTGTCAAGTTGCTGGTCTTAGCGTCTAGTTTCCCTTAGAGTTTCGAGTTCTGTTCACAAGTTGTCACGTCGCCGCCACACCATCGTCATCGCTCCTGCCATCTACCACCACCGCTGATCCGCCACCGCTCTGAATCCATATCCATATACCACCACCAATCCGTATCCATATACCACCACCATTCCGTATCCATATACCACCACCGCTACCATATACCACCACCGCTGCCATATCCTACCACCATATATCCACCACCAATCCGAGTTACTTTCATATTATGTTTGTTTTTGAGATTCGTCTAATTTCCGATTCGTGTTTCCGAGCCTGAGTAGGTTTCGAAAAAATAGTCTGGAAACCACCCTCCGCTTAGGCCCAAAATTTTCCAAAAACGCACTTGACAAAAAAAATTCTGGCTATCCTATTTTTAGGTGCTTCCAAGCGTATTGAGACAGTCGCCGTTATAGAAAGTTTTTTTGACCTGTTTCCAGTTTTTGGGTCCGGGCAGTCAAAAAAATTGGTTGAGAAAATTCCGTGCCTATCCTGTCAGTTTGACCTGGGAAGAGTTTTGAGACACTCGCCATTATAGTGATTTTTTCGCAAAAAAAGAGGAGCGCAAAAAAAAACAGAGCGGATTTTTTTTCCGGAGTGTGCTTTTCCCTTGTTTATATGCAGCGTCGTGATTTTGTTAGTGTTCTAGGCTCGTGTCTCTAGCACGGTCTAGCCTAGGACCAGCACAGTACCGTCGTTGAGCGTTTATTCAATTTTGCATATCTGAATTGATTATTGCTGACCCTTTTGCTACCATATTATAAGCCTTCCCAGCTCCACATACATCTACGTTGTGCGTTTGACTCTCCCTGGTAATCGCTCTATCCAAGCTTTGAGAGTTTTGACTACAACGGTTGCCGATCACCGCCTGCTGCTGGGTAAGAGCTGGTAAGAATTTGAGTTTTACTTGACGGATTTGTGACACCCACCACCACCACTTGTTAGTAGTCTGTAGGATCATATTCTTGTGTGTTTCTATTGCTACTAACCATGCCAGGATCACAAGTCGACGAGATTGACTGGGAGAACTTAACAAACAAGGAGCTTCATGATAAGTTTCAGCAAATGATGACTGAACAGGTGCAAGATGTGCTAAACAATTTTGAAGAGGCCATGGAGAAGATCACTGGCCTTGAGAAGACGTTCAAAACAAAGCTCGATAACAGATTTAATGAACTGCTTGCATGTCTTCCACCACTGGCTGCACCTGCCGCACCTCTGCAACAACAACAACAACTACTACCTCCACGTCGCGAAACAGCCCTCCGCCGAGGCCTTGTCCTTCTTCAGCCTAGCCAAACTGTTGGTGCTGCTGTTGATACTTCTGTGGCTCCTGCTGCTGATGCGGAGGATGATTATGCGGGAGATTACGAGGATGAGGTTGATCAAAATCAGAACTACGTGCAACCACTAGCACCACAACCACCAGGTCGTCCACATGCAAATAATCACAATGGTAGGGCTCTCCCTCAGGTACGAGATCATGACCATCTTCCTAAACTGAAATTGAATATTCCACCATTTGAGGGTAGATATGTTCCTGATATATGTATTACTTGGGAGTTAGAAACTAAACAACGATTTACATGTTTACAATATCCTGAGGAGAGACGTGTTCCTAGTGTTGTTTGTGCTTTCACTAGCTTTGCATGTGTTTGGTGGTCTGAACATTGTAGATTGTATCCTATTCCAGCTACCCGGGCTGCTTTGAAAACTGCTATGCGTACTCGTTGGGTTCCACCATATTATCAACGTGAATTAATTAAAAAATTACAACATTTAAGACAAGAAAAAAAATTGTAGAAGAATATTATCAGGAATTACAAACTGGCATGATTAGATGTGGTATTGTTGAGGAGAATGAAGCTATACTTGCACGTTTTATGGGTGGATTAAATAGAGAGATTCAGACCATTCTAGAGTATAAAGAGTATACTAATATCACTCGTTTATTCCATCTTGCTTGTAAAGCTGAACGTGAAGTGCAAGATCGACAAGCATTGGCGCGAACTAACTTTTCTGCAGGTCGACCTTCACCATGGACACCGCATGCATCTTCTACTTCCACTGCACCAGCACCTCCATCAGGTGCCACCTACAGCCGTGATACAAGAAAGCAGGCACAACCACCACTATCTGCCAAGAGCGCACCTGCCAGGCCTGCATAGAGCTCTTCTTCTTCCATGGCATCAACAGGGCACACAAGTGATATTATTTGTCGTCGTCGTAAGGGAAGAGGTTATTATGCGAGAGAATGCAAATCTCAGCGTGTGATGATTGCTACTGAGGATGGTGGGTATGAGTCCGCTAGCGACTATGATGAGGAGACTTTGGCGCTTATTACAAGTGAAGAACACGGTGGAGCTGATTCTGATCATGACACGCAATACATGGCTCCTGAAGACGCTGACAGGTTAGTTGCTCAACGTGTTTTGAGTGTGCAGGTCACACAAGCTGAGCAAAATCAGAGGCACAATTTGTTCCATACAAAGGAAGTTGTGAAGGAACGTTCTATGCGCGTCATCATAGACGGAGGGAGCTGCAACAACTTGGCTAGCATGGAGATGGTGGAGAAGCTATCTCTCACCACAAGACCACATCCACATCCTTACTACATCCAATGGTTCAACAACAGCGGCAAGGTTAAGGTAACACGTACTGTTCGTGTGCATTTTAGTATCTCTACATGTGCTGATTATGTTGATTGTGATGTGGTACCTATGCAAGCATGTTCCTTATTACTTGGTCGACCATGGCAATTTGATAAAAATTCTGTACACCATGGTAGAAACAATCATTATACTCTGGTTCATAAGGATTAAAATATTACTTTGCTTCCTATGACTCCTGATTCCATTTTGAAAGATGATATTAATAGAGCTAATAAAGCAAAACAGGAGAAAAATAAGAGTGAAAATCATATTGTGGCAAAAGAATTTGAGCAACAAATGAAGCCTAATAGTAAACCATCTAGTGTTGCTTCTGAAATTAAATTGAAAAGTGCATGTTTACTTGCCACTAAATCTGATATTGATGAGCTAGATTTCAGCAAATCTGTTTGCTATGCTTTTGTGTGCAAAGAGGCATTATTTTCATTTGAGGATGTGCCTTCCTCTTTGCCTCGTGTTGTCACTAACATTTTGCAGGAGTTCGCTGACGTCTTTCCACAAGACGTGCCACCGAGATTACCTCCCATTCGAGGGATTGAGCATCAGATTGACTTAATTCCCGGTGCATTATTACCCAACCGTGCACCATACCGTACCAATCCAGAGGAGACGAAGGAAATTATGCGTCAAGTATAGGAGCTGCTCGACAAAGGTTATATACGCAAATCCCTTAGTCCTTGTGTTGTTCCTATTATTCTAGTGCCGAAAAAGGATGGTACGTCACGTATGTGTGTTGATTGTAGAGGCATTAATAATATTACTATTCGTTATCGTCATCCTATTCCTAGGCTAGATGATATGCTTGATGAATTGAGTGGCTGTACAATATTCTCCAAAGTTGATTTGCGTAGTGGATACCATCAAATTCGTATGAAATTGGGAGGTGAATGGAAAACGACATTTAAAACTATGTTTGGATGATATGAGTGGTTAGTCATGCCTTTTGGGTTAACTAATGCACCTAGTACTTTCATGAGATTAATGAACGAAGTTTTACGTGCTTTTATTGGATGATTTGTGGTAGTCTATTTTGATGATATACTGATTTATAGCAAATCTTTGGAGGAACATTTGGAACATTTATGTGCTGTTTTTGTTGCTTTACGTGATGCACGTTTGTTTGGTAACCTTGGGAAGTGCACCTTTTGCACCGACCGAGTATCTTTTCTTGGCTATGTTGTTACTCCACAAGGAATTGAAGTTGATAAAGCCAAGATTGAAGCTATTGAAAGTTGGCCGCAACCCGAAACGGTTACATGAGCGAGGAGTTTTCTTGGCCTCGCTGGATTCTATAGGCGTTTTGTGAGAGATTTCAGCACCATTGATGCACCTCTCAATGAGCTTACAAAGAAAGATGTGCCTTTTCTTTGGGGTACCGCACAGGAAGAAGCCTTCACGGTATTGAAAGATAAGTTGACACATGCTCCTTTACTCCAACTTCCTGATTTTAATAAGACTTTTGAGCTTGAATGTGATGCTAGTGGAATTGGATTAGGAGGTGTGTTATTACAAGATGGCAAACCTGTTGCATACTTTTCTGAAAAATTGAGTGGGCCTAGTCTGAATTTTCTACTTATGATAAAGAATTATATGCTCTTGTTCGGACTTTAGAAACATGGCAACATTATTTATGGCCCAAAGAATTTGTTATACACTCTGATCATGAATCTTTGAAACATATCAAAAGTCAAGCTAAACTGAATCATAGACATGCTAAATGGGTTGAATTCATTGAGACTTTCTCTTATGTCATTAAACACAAGAAGGGTAAAGAAAATGTTATTGCTGATGCATTATCTCGTCGCTATACTATGCTTTCACAACTTGACTTCAAAATATTTGGTTTGGAGACCATCAAAGATCAATATGTGCATGATGCTTATTTTAAAGATGTATTGCATAATTGTAACGAAGGTAGAACATAGAACAAGTTTGTCGTTAATGATGGCTTTGTGTTCCGTGCTAACAAGCTATGCATTCCAGCTAGCTCCGTTCGTCTTTTGTTGTTGCAGGAGGCGCATGGAGGAGGATTAATGGGACACTTTGGCGTGAAGAAGACGGAGGACGTACTTGCTACACATTTCTTTTGGCCAAAGATGAGACAGGATGTTGAGCGCTTTGTTGCTCGCTGCACTACATGTCAAAAAGCTAAGTCACGACTCAATCCTCATGGTTTATATATGCCTTTGCCTGTACCTAGTGTTCCTTGGGAGGATATATCTATGGACTTTGTTTTAGGTTTACCTCGAACAAAGAAGGGGAGGGATAGCATATTTGTTGTCGTGGATAGATTCTCGAAAATGGCACACTTTATACCATGTCATAAAAGCGATGATGCTGTTAATGTTGCTGATTTGTTTTTTTATGAAATTATTCGCTTGCATGGTGTGCCAAATACTATTGTTTCAGATCGTGATACTAAATTTCTTAGCCACTTTTGGAGATGTTTATGGGCTAAGTTGGGGACTAAACTGCTTTTTAGTACTACTTGTCACCCCCAAACTAATGGACAAACTAAAGTAGTCAATATAACTTTGTCTACTATGCTTAGCGCTGTTTTGAAGAATAATAAGAAAATGTGGGGAGAATGCTTGCCTCATATTGAATTTGCTTATAATCGTTCATTGCATTCTACTACTAAGATGTGCCCTTTTGAAATTGTGTATGGTTTCCTACCTCGTGCACCTATTGATTTGTTGCCTCTACAATCTTCGGGGAAGGTTAATTTTGATGCTAAACAACGTGTTGAATTGATTTTAAAAATGCATGAGTTAACTAAGGAAAACATTGAGCGTATGAATGCCAAATATAAACTTGCTGGAGATAAGGGTAGAAAACATGTTGTGTTTGCACCTGGAGATCTTGTTTGGTTACATTTGCGTAAGGATAGATTTCCTGATTTGCGAAAATCAAAGCTCATGCCACGTGCTGATGGTCCCTTTAAGGTGTTAGAGAAAATAAATGATAATGCATATAAACTTGAGCTGCCTGCAGATTTTGGGGTTAGTCCCACTTTTAACATTGCAGATTTGAAGCCTTATTTGGGTGAGGAAGATGAACTTCCGTCGAGGACGACTTCATTTCAAGAAGGGGAGGATGATGAGGACATCAATACCATTGTTACACCCGCAGCCCCTGCTGCTATACATACTGGACCAATTACTAGAGCTCGCGCACGCCAACTAAATTACCAGGTACTTTCGTTTCTTGGTAATCATTCTAATGTTCATGAGAATATGATGCTGCCTAAATTGGATACATTTGTTTTGCTTACAAATGAAGGGCCTAGCTTGGAGAAGGATGAACATTGGAGCAAGAACAAGCATGGAGATGATGGCATGCGCAAGGGGAACAAGAACGGTGTTACAAGTGATGATTTCAGGACTTTGAAGCCACCATAATGGGTGCATGAAGCCTTGGACGAAATATACAAGATGCCACTTCATAAATTTCGTCCCGAGGCTATTCTAGGTGTTGCGTCACCTTATTATTGGGCCAGGCCCATGTAATTTCGAAATACATAAGTATAGGCTATTTTTAGAGTCTGTATATGTGGGGAAACAAGAGACAGGGTTGATTTCGGACCCCTCCACCAAGGGCCACGAAATCCCCCCTCCTCTTCCTCCATATATACAGCCCTTAGGGCACCATTTAGGCTTTGGGTTTTGTTTAGATTAAAGTTCACCATAGCTGCAACTTTGCGTACTTTGTTTGTGTTCAACGACCAGACAAAGGCGTCACAGAACCCCACCTTGATCAATAAAGCTTTCCTCTTATATTCACAATATCCAGATTGCAATCTTAGTTTCTTGCTTGTTCTTTGTTTGCCTGCAGGAAACAGACCTTCGTGGTCAGGTTGATCGTGCTTCGGCATGGTCAATAACCTTTCGGAGTCGGTTTAGAGATTGCTAAGGCGCGATGTCCTCGCACGTTCGTAGTCGGATCGTCAAAGTCGACTTCCTCCGAAGCGATAGCCACCATCTCATCAAAAGACGGGACACCTTTGCCTCTATCAAGTAATTGGTCACAATGGATCAGCTGGTCGGGGCAGTTACTGCAACCGTATTTAATGAGGAGGGCGCTTTGATTCCAGTCAGGCACATTCTTTTTCCAGGATTTAGTAGAAAAGTAAGGCAGAATGTGTCGGCCCTGTGCGTACAAGGGGTGTGCGCCCGTTTGCAAATCCTATTGTACCGTTGAGTTTCATAAAAAGAAAAAATCACAAAAAAATAAAATTTGTGAATTCAAAAATGTATATGAATTTCTAAAGAAGTCCATAAAATTTGGAAAAAAAGTTCATCTATTTTGGAAAAAGTTCATCAAACTTGATTTTTTTATCGAATTTGAAAAAAGTTCATCCAATTTGAAAAATGTTCATCCATTTGAAAAAAAGTTCATCGAATTTGAAACAAAAATTCATGCATTATTAAAATAGTTTAGCAAAAAAGTAAAATGCAAATGAATAAAATAAGAAAAATAAAAAATAAACAATACCCTTCTAGCCAAAAAAGAGAGGAAATGAAGGAAAAAGGAATGGGGGCCGGCCCAGCTCGAACATGGGGGTGTGCGCCCTGTGCCGTTAACCCTATAACGGGCGCCGAGAGCGTCGTATAGGATTTAGCATATATGGAGTGGTTTGACTGACTTATAGCATGTTGTTCGTGCAACTCTATGGGCCAGGTCCAATGCAGAGGCAACACAAAATAGGGGGGGGGGGGCTCTCGATTCCTGCCCCCACCGCCAGAGCCGGTCCTGCCTTTCACTATGAGCAAGAGACTCCAACTTTGTCATAGACGACCACTAACCCAACCCATAGCATAGAGGTCGTGCGAAGCCACATGAAGATCCATGCCAATCACTCAGCCACCAACGATCGGGACAACGTAGTTTCGATTATGAGAGAGAGCTATGAAGGAGAAACATGCAAGGTTGGCGTCGTGGAATATCATGCATCAAACATCACCTACCGCCCCATCATCATTGTCACCCGAACCCGTTGCCACATTTTCAAATTCGCAGCAACAAATAACCCAAGACAAACCCATAGACACGCCGATGAGGAGGTGACTACCGCAAACATGCCATGACCCTGGCATCGCTCACCCCACCGTTGTTGCCACAGAAGCCCTAATGCCGTCATCATTTTCTTGCACTGTTCCCATGCACACTGGTCCCTCTAGCCAGTGGCCACTCCAAGAATGACGCCCTCGAGAGGAAGCATGACACAAAATCGACACCATCGTCCCATCATTGTCACCATCGTCCTATCTTCTCCAGATCGACGACCAACGCAACCATCCCTATTTGTTTGTCCCTCCACGACACCATGGACTTTGCATCACCCAGTGCCCAGCTGCATGAGATATCGTGGTCATGCCCTTAGCCCAAGACCACCGAGCACTGGTACGTCTTGAGCTTGCATTGGTTTTCCTTGAAGAGGAAAGGGTGATGCAGCAATAGTAGCGTAAGTATTTCCCTCGGTTTTTGAGAACCAAGGCATCAATCCAGTAGGAGGCTCCTCAAAAGTCCCACGCACCTACACAAACAAACAAAGAACTCGCAACCAACGCAATAAACGAATTGTCAATCCCTTCACGGCCACTTGCGAAGTGAGATCTGATAGAGATAGTATGATAAGATAAATATATTTTTGGTATTTTTTAATATAGATTGGAAAAGTAAATATGCAAATAAAAGTAGATTGAAAGCTTATATGATAAAAGATAGACCCGGGGGCCATAGGTTTCACTAGTGGCTTCTCTCAAGATAGCATAAGTATTACAGTGGGTGAACAAATTACTGTCGAGCAATTGATAGAAAAGCGAATAATTATGAGATTATCTAGGCATGATCATGTATATAGGCATCACGTCCGCGATAAGTAGACCGACTCCTGCCTGCATCTACTACTATTACTCCACACATCGACCTCTATCCAGCATGCATCTAGAGTATTAAGTTCATAAGAACAGAGTAACGCATTAAGAAAGATGACATGATGTAGAGGGATAAACTCATGCAATATGATATAAACCCTATCTTTGGCAACAATACAATATGTGCCTTGCTACCCTTATTGTCACTGGGTAGGGACACCGCAAGATTGAACCCAAAGCTAAGCACTTCTCCCATTGCAAGAAAGATCAATCTAGTAGGCCAAACCAAACTGATAATTCGAAGAGACTTGCAAAGATAACTCAATCATACATAAAAGAATTCAGAGGAGATTCAAATATTTCTCATAGATAAACTTGATCATAAACCCACAATTCATCGGATCTCGACAAACACACCGCAAAAAGAGTTACATCGAATAGATCTCCAAGAAGATCGAGGAGAACATGATATTGAGATCCAAAAAGAGAGAAGAAGCCATCTAGCTAATAACTATGGACCCAAAGGTCTGTGGTAAACTACTCACAACTCATCGGAGGGGCTATGGTGTTGATGTAGAAGCCCTGCGTGGTCGATTTCCCCTCCGACGGAGCGCCGAAGAAGGCTCCAAGATGGGATCTCGCGGATACAGAAGGTTACGGCGGTGGAAATTGTTTTTCGTTGGCTCCCTGGATGTTTTCGGGGTACGTGGGTATATATAGGAGGAAGAAGTAGGTCGGTGGCCGCCCGAGGGGCCCACGAGATAGGGGGCGCGCCCTGTAGGGGTCGGCGCGCCTCCACCCTCATGGCCGCCTCGGCTGCTTCTTGGCTTGCACTCCAAGTCCTCTGGATTACGTTCGTTCCAAAAATCACGCTCTCGAAGGTTTTATTCCATTTGGACTCCGTTTGATATTCCTTTTCTTCAAAATACTGAAATAGGCAAAAAACAACAGTACGGGCTGGGCCTCCGGTTAGTAGGTTAGTCCCAAAAATGATATAAATGTGTAAAATAAAGCCCATAAACATCCAAAACAGGTAATATAATAGCATGGAACAATAAAAAATTATAGATATGTTGGAGACGTATCAAGCATCCCCAAGCTTAATTCCTGCTCGTCCTCGAGTAGGTAAATGATAAAAACAGAATTTTTGATGTGGAATGCTACCTAGCATAATTCTCAATGTAATTTTCTTTATTGTGGCATGAATGTTCAGGTCCAAATGATTCAAAATAAAAGTCATATTGACATAAGAAATAGTAATACTTCAAGCATACTAATCAAAGCAATCATGTCTTCTCCAAATAACATGGCTAAAGAAAGTTCATCCCTACAAAATCATATAGTTTGGCTATGCTTCATTTTCGTCACACAAAAATGCTCCCAAATTCTACACCCCCGATGACAAGCCAAGAAATTGTTTCGTACGTAAACAATCTCAAACTTTTTCAACTTTCACGCAATACATGAGCGTGAGCCATGGATATAGCACTATGGGTGGAATAGAATATGATGATGGGGATTGTGTGGAGAAGACAAAAAAAAGGAGAAAGTCTCACATTGACGAGGATAATCAACGGGCTATGGAGATGCCCATCAATTGATGTCAACATGAGGAGTAGGGATTGCCATGCAACGGATGCACTAGAGCTATAAATGTATGAAAGCTCAACAAAAGAAAACTAAGTGGGTGTGCATCAAACTTGCTTGCTCACGAAGACCTAGGGCATTTTAAGGAAGCCCATCGTAGGAATATACAAGCCAAGTTCTATAATGAAAAATTCCCACTAGTATATGAAAGTGACAACATATGAGACTCTCTATATGAAGAACATGGTGCTACCTTGAAGCACAAGTGTGGAAAAGAGATAGTAACATTGCCCCCTTTTATTTATTTTTCTTTTTTTCTTTTTTTGGGCCTTTTTTTCTTTTGGCATTTCTTTTTTTTCTTTGGCCTTTTTTTCTTTTTGGGGACAATGCTCTAATAATGATGATCATCACACTTTTATTGATTTACAACTCATGAATGACAACTCGAAACTAGAACAAGATATGGCTCTATATGAATGCCTCCGGCGGTGTACCGGGATGGTGCAATGAATCAAGAGTGACATGTATGAAAAATTATGCATGGTGGCTTTGCCACAAATACGATGTCAACTATATGATCATGCAATGGAAATATGACAAAAGTAATGCGTGTCATGATGATAAATGGAACGGTGGAAAGTTGCATGGCAATATATCTCGGAATGGCTATGGAAATGCCATAATAGGTAGGTATGGTGGATGTTTTGAGGAAGATATAAGGAGGTTTATGTGTGATAGAGCGTATCATATCATGGGGTTTGGATGCACCGGCGAAGTTTGCACCAACTCTCAAGGTGAGGAAGGGCAATGCATGGAACGAAGAGGCTTGCAATGATGGAAAGGTAAAAGTGCGTATAATCCATGGACTCAACATTAGTCAAAAGAACTCATATACTTATTGCAAAAATTTAGAAGTCATCAAAAACCAAGCACTACACGCATGCTCCTAGAGGGATAGATTGGTAGGAAAAGACCATCGCTCGCCCCCGACCGCCACTCATAAGGATGCACAATTCAAGGACACCTCATGTTTCAAATTTGTTACACAACTTTAACCATACATGCATGCTACGAGACTTGCTAACTTCAACATAAGCATTCTTTAAATTCATAATCACCCAACTAGCATGACTTTAATATCACTACCTCCATATCTCAAAACAATTATCAAGTATCAAATTGATCATAGCATCCAATTCACTTCCTATGATAGTCTTTATTAAACCCAACTTGGATGCCTACCACTCTAGGACCAATTTTATAACCATAGCAAATACCATGCTGTTCTAAGAGACTCTCAAAATAATATAAGTGAAGCATGAGAGACTAGCAATTTCTACAAAATTAAGCCACCGCCATGCTCTAAAAGATATAAGTGAAGCACTAGAGCAAAAATTATCTAGCTCAAAAGATATAAGTGAAGCACATAGAGTATTCTAATAAATTTCAATCAAGCGGGCTTCTCCAAAAAGGTGTGTATAGAAAGGATGATTGTGTTAAACTAAAAAGCAAATACTAATATCATACAAGATGCTCCTAGCAAAACACATATCATGTGGCGAATAAAAATATAGCTCCAAGTAAAGTTACCAATGAACAAAGACGAAAGAGGGGATACCTTCCGGGGGCATCCCCAAGCTTAGGATTTTGGATATTCTTGAATATCTTGGGGTGCCATGGGCATCCCCAAGCTTAGGCTCTTGCCACTCCTTATTCCATATTCCATCAAATCTTTACCCAAAACTTGAAAACTTCACAACACAAAACTCAACAGGAAATCTCATAAGCTCCGTTAGTGAAAGAAAGAAAAACCACCACATAAGGTACTGTAATGAACTCATTATTTATTTATATTGGTGTTAAACCTACTGTATTTCAAGTTCTCTATGGTTCATACCACTTAGTACTAGCCATAGATGCATTAAAATAAGCAAACAACACACGAAAAACAAAATCTGTCAAAAACAGAACAGTCTGTAGCAATCTGTAACTAACGCAAACTTCTGGAACTCTAAAAATCCTACCAAAATAGGAAGTCTGGAAAATTTGTCTATTTATCTACAGAAAAATAGGAAGAAACCATCTAGCTAATAACTATGGACCCAAAGGTCTGTGGTAAACTACCCACAACTCATCGGAGGGGCTATGGTGTTGATGTAGAAGCCCTCCGTGGTCGATTCCCCCTCCGGCGGAGCGCCGGCGAAGGCTCCAAGATGGGATCTCACGGATACGGAAGGTTACGGCGGTGGAAATTGTTTTTCGTTGGCTCCCTAGATGTTTTCGGGGTACGTGGGTATATATAGGAGGAAGAAGTAGGTCGGTGGCCGCTCGAGGGGCCCACGAGATAGGGGGGGCGCCCTCCACCCTCGTGGCCGCCTCGGCTGCTTCTTGGCTTGCACTCCAAGTCCTCTAGATCACGTTCGTTCCAAAAATCACTCTCCTGAAGGTTTCATTCCGTTTGGACTCCATTTGATATTCCTTTTTTTCGAAATACTGAAATAGGCAAAAAAGCAGCAATACGGGCTGGGCCTCCGGTTAGTAGGCTAGTCCCAAAAATGATATAAATGTGTAAAATAAAGCCCATAAACATCCTAAACCTGTAATATAATAGCATGGAACAATAAAATATTATAGATACGTTGGAGACGTATCAAGCACGACTAGAGATTCATCGTTGCGTGCCACCATCTCGCCGAATTCAGAGCTCTAGAGCAGATAACTGCATGCCCAGACTCTTGGGCGTTTAGTAGATCCAAATTTTCGGTTAGTACCATTTGGTTAATTTTTAAATTCGGTTAATGTGACTTCTAACCGAAAATTATGTCCACAAATAGTAAACCAAAAATTTGGTTAACCGGGTTGTTCGTTTCAGTTTTTAGTTCAAATGGAAGAATGATTTGCTTTGGTCAACGCAACAACCATCAACCACCGCAGACACATGCAATCCACTATCTAGAATCGCATGACCTTAGAGCATCTACAGCCGGGTGCCCCAAATCTGTCTCAAACACCTGGGAAGGCCGTCCGGTCACTGACCGGTCACAAAAATCTGACCCAATCGGACCTCTCAAACGGGCCTCAAATGCCCGGGCTGACCGACACCCCTCATATCTGTCCCAAATGTAGGGAAGATATGAGGCAGCCCGGGCACGCCCGGACAGGTCCGCCACGTCAGCCCGGACCACCGCTGGCCCACACGACCCCATAAAAACCCCCATCCGGCACAAACCCTAGCTCACTCTGTTCCACTCCACTCCCCTCCCCGACGCTCCCATTTCCCTTATCTGTCAAATCCCTACCACCAACGAGCATGTCCAGCACCGGCAACCACTCTGACGGCAGCTCCGGAGATGAGGAGGAGCTAGCGCTCCGTATCGTGCTCGAGCGCTCGCGGGTCGATACGGGTAGCAGCTCTGGCTCCGGTGCGACGCCGCCTGTTGCCCGTTGTGGCAGTGCTGATGCCAGCGCCGGCCCATCCTGCCACGCATGTGGATTTGCGAGGCCAACCCGATCTGCTCCACCCGCCCGATGGCCTTCTCCCCCTCCGGTCACTGCTCAGCGCGGGCAACGCTGGGTTCTAATGCCCGCTCAGCCAACACCACGGATGCAGACTCCAAAGTCGGAGGCACGAGCTGCCCACTGCGAGAGGTAGAGGGCAAGGGAGATGGCGGGCGGGTCCGACGGGTTGGCGCAGTCCGCCCGCCGCCGTCGGGTGCCCGAGGAGGAGGACCGTCTCTTCGAGTGGGCGCGTAGCTGGTCACTGACCACGGCTTCGGAGGCTCAACGCCAAGAAGCTTTGGCTCGGCATTGAGCAATCCTAGCGGGAGGCGACAGAGGCAGCGCAGAAGGCGGCAAGGGTGGCCAAGATCAAGCGCAAGCAAGACCATGCTGTCCAATGCTTGCAAGGCTACATCGTCATCTCCTATTCCTCCTCCTCCGACGTGTCCGGCGGCTTTGACGTGGACCCACCTCCTGCCACGGACTCCTACAGCTGCGCCGGCGACCGAAAGGGCAAAGGCCGGAGAGGAAGTGGTGAAGAACCGTCTTAATTTCAAGTTTTTAGATGTAGTTTGAACTTGTTTGCCATATTATGTGTATTATGTGAACTTTGGCTGTCTTTTGATGAACCGACTGTGCATTTGTATGTCCACTCATGATCTACGTACTTTTATCAATATTGTATGGTTTAGAATATAGGGGGCGAAATATGAGATACACAGGTGTGAAATCATGGATATAGGGAGTACCCAGTCAGTGGCGTTTGAGGGACCGGATTTGCCAAGTCCGGCTGTAGATGTTCTTACACGCTTCCCCAGTGGGCACGCCACGGCCTGGTGCCTTCCGCGCGCGCCCACCTGCACACGACCATGCTAGTGCCGCCAATAGCCACTCCTCCAACCACTTGGACTCCCGGGGCAGGAAAGGCGCAACTCCTGATAGTGTGTCCACGACGTGCTACTCGCTCTGGTTATTTTTACTTTGCGTATTAGATTTTTTTCAAGTCAAACTTTACAATGTTCGATCTAATTTATATGAAAAAATATCAACATCTACAATACAAAATATATATACTATGAAACTACGTTTCACAATGATTCTAACAATATTAATTTGGCATTGTGAATGTTGATATTTATTTCTATAAGTTTGGTCAAAGTAGAGATACTTTGACTCCAGACAAAACTTATACACAAACTAAAAAGGACCAGAGGGAGTAGTTGCTAAGTACTACCTCCGTTCAGGTTTAAAGGTCCATAGACCAAAACATAGTACCAAGGTAGCTGTCACGGGTCGCACACACTATTTAGACAGTTGCATGCATTTGCTACAGGATCCAGTTAACCAAGGGAGTGTTTGGTTGTCATTTGAAAATTTCCCTGCATTGCATACATGTCCCAGTTGGGCCTTGCTGAGGGAAAACAGGCAAAATACCAACATCTGCACCTCTTTTGGTCGTGCGCATCTAGGCTTCCTGCATTAGGGGATCGGTTTTGGCACGTTGTTTGGTGTCCTGCATTGCCTCTACTCACGCAACATGGGATATGGTTAAGAGTTAACACCTACACATAACACATAGAGTTACAGTAGAGCTCCTTGGTAGCGTGCTCATGATGGCGGCGTAAGTATAAGCTGAGGGCGAGGAGGCTGAGAGAAACAACACCAGCGGCACTGCTGGGCACAACATGGCATCCATCCGACAAGGTTGATAACTACACATAACACTTGTGATGCCATGTCACCGAGAAGAAAAATACGGAGTTACACACCATGGGTGTGCCTGTGCAGGAGGATGCACAGGAGGAGACAAAAAAAGAACAACGCTCATGACAGCGTCAGTGTAGTAAGAAGCGAGTGAGGAGGTCGAGGGGAACGACACCATTGATGGCTTCATTGTAGCAGGATGTCAGAGAGAAGACAGAGAGTAATGATGAATGCGTGAGTGTAGTAGGACGTGTGGAGGTGGTTGAGAGAAACGATGCTGGCGGTGGCGCTAGTGCAACAACACGCGGGAGAGGAGGCTGAGAGGAACGACGTCAATGATGGCGCCAATGTAGTAGGACATGGGAGTGGAGACCAAGGATTAATGAGTGTCATTAACACACATCACACATATGCATATGCACGTTCCAACGAGGAAGAAGATAGATCTACTCGTTTATGATTTTCGTAACAGAAACTATGCAATACAAAAGTCGTGTGAAACTGCAACATGAAGCTACTGGCAAAGGAAATTTCAAACGGTCGACCGTGCACGACGAATTTGACAAAATTTGTCCAAAAGAGCTCTAAACGTGAACATGAAATTAATCATTTACGGTCGACGAAACTACAAACCGTTCGCCCAAATGGATAATAACATTGATGTGGATCTTTTTCGTGTAGAGCTTATCTCTAATCAAAGCATTGTTGTGTAGATTAGAAGGTAGGAGAAAGAAAGGAGATTAGAAAGAAGCTTACCGGAGGTAGAAAAGGACAACAAATGTATACCAGCTGACACCCCTGATGACTCACAAGTATAGGGGATCAATTGTAGCTCTTTTTGATAAGTAAGAGTATCGAAACCAACAAGGAGCGGAAGGAAACGACAAGTGGTTATCAGCAAGGCAATGTCTGCAAATGCTAAAATTGTAAGTAGCGGAGTAGTTTGATAGCAAGGTAAGTTGTAATGAGCAAGTAACGATTGTAGTAACGAAAGTGCAGCAAGGTAGCCCAATCCTTTTGAGGCAAAGGACAGGCCAAAACGGTCTCTTATGATAAGCAAAGTGTTCTTGATGGTACACGGGAACTTCATCTAGTCACTTTCACCATGTTGGTTTGATTCGTGTTCGCTACTTTGATAATTTGATATGTGGGTGGACCGGTGCTTAGGTGTTGTTATTACTTGAACAAACCTCCTACTTATGATTAACCCTCCCGCAAGCATCCACAACTATGAGAAAAGTTTTAAAAATAAATTCTAACCATAGCATTAAACTTTGGGATCCAATCGTCCCTTACGGAATAACGCATAAACTGGGGTTTAAGCTTCTGTCACTCTTGCAACCCATCATCTAATTTCTACTCCACAATGCATTCCCTTAGGCCCAAATATGGTGAAGTATCATGTAGTCGACGTTCACATGACACCACTAAGGAAATCACAACATACATACTATGCAACATGATTTCTCCCGTGACCTCAAGAACAAAAGTAACTACCCGCAAATGATAATCATGCTCAAGATCAGAGGGGTATTAAATAGCATATTGGATCTGAACATATAATCTTCCACCAAGTAAACCATACAGTAATCAACTACAAGATGTAATCAACACTACTGGTCACCCACAAGCACCAATCTATAGTTTCGATAACAAGATTGAACTCAAGAGATGAACTAGGGTTTGAGATGAGATGGTGCTGTTGAAGATGTTGATGGAGATTGCCTTCCCCAAGATGGGAGAGTTGTTGGTGATGATGATGGCGATGATTTCCCCCTCCGGGAGGGAAGTTCCCCCGGCGGAATTGCTCCGCCGGAGGGCAAAAGTGCTCTTGCCCAAGTTACGCCTCGAGACGGCGGCGCTCCGTCTCGAAAGTCCTCTCCTTTTTTTCTAGGTCAAAATGACCTATATACCAGAAGATGGGCACCGTAGGTGGGCCTGGGTGAGCACAACCCACCAGGACGCGCCCAGGTGGGTTGTGCTCACCTGGTGGGCCCCCTCTAGTAGTTATTTGCTCCAATAATTCTTAAATATTCCATAAAAAATCCATAAAAAATCCTCGTGAAGTTTCAGCTCATTTGGAGTTGTGAAGAATAGGTAGCCTGACCTAGCTTTTTCAGGTCCATATTTCCAGCTACCGAAATTCTCCCTCTTGGTGTATACCTTGCATATTATGAGAGAAAAGGCATTAGAATTACTCCAAAAAGCATTATTATGGATAAAAACATTATAAATAACAGTAAGAAAACATGGTGAAAATGGACATATCAATCCCTCCCGTCTTCTCTCGTGCAACAGGCCCATCATATGCGCATGATGTACCTCACCTCAACCTGACTCGCTCGGAACCAGTGGCGGACCCAGGATTATCTAACGCCCCAGGCAAGAAACTAAGGGCTAAAAACTACCCAGAAAAAACTTTAGTTTTAAGGCATACAAAAGTCAATCTATGTTGCATAACTAATAAGAAACCGAACATAATGTTCAATGGCAACATTTGTTCCATGATGGGTCAACTAATAAAGCAAAACAAATCAAAAGACAATATGTAGCATAGATAGATGATACAAAAGATTGATACCAAATCAAGATTTGGTTGGTCCGAGCCTCCCATGATTACATCTTCAATAGCAGCAGAAGCTAAACCTTCAATCATCAATTTTGAAATGCAAGTCAGTGCATAATATAGCAGGTAAAACTAGTTAATGATACATGCAAAATGTGAGAACTCACATATAGGACGAGGCAAAACACCTTTACGTGTGTGATAACCTTGAAATCACTCGATGATCTTTGATTCTTCAATACGGACAAATACATCTCGCTCAATATAACATACCATTCTATGATTCATCCAATCATCACCGATTTTGTTCCTCAATCCAGTCTTGATAATGCTCATTGCTTAGAATGCTCTTTCCACTATTGCGGTTGCAACAGGTAAAATCAATGCTAACTCAGCAAGACGGTAAACCAAGGGAAAAGTTGTGTGCATATCACTTTTAACCATATTAATGGCAAGATGACCAAGATCATTGCAATTCATCAAATGTGGACCAGCTCTTGCTTCCCGAATGAATGAGTCTATTGGTTTCTAAGGACAAAAGTAACTTCATATGTAGAAAAGTCAGTAGCATACATATTAGCAAGATCTACTAGCTTGTCTTCATTATAATTGGCAAAATAATTCTTGGGATGAAGACAAGCAATGCATCTAAACAATTGAGTAGACCTTTCAGCAAAGCGGTTGTTTAACTCCACAATAAGTACCTTTCAGCAAAGCGGTTGTTTAACTCCACAATAAGTACCTTTCAGCAAAGCGGTTGTTTAACTCCACAATAAGTTGATCATGAAACAAATTGAATATTTCTATTTTAAATGATGGTTGTAAGTTACCAATTGCCCACCCTGAGTCCTTGAACGTCCATTCGCAGTTCTTGTATCTTACATATTTGGCACTACAATGTTGTATTTGACATAAAAGTCTGTTACCTCTTTAAAGAGCTCATCCCAACCATTCTGCCTTATCTCTTGAATATTATCTAATGTGGTTTTAATCAATCCCACAACACGTACAATATTACGATTTTTCAATTGCAAGCATTGTGACAGATTGTTAGTCTTGCCCAATAATCTAATCATAAGATGCGATATGAGAACAAATTCGAAGGACTCCATGTGCTTTATCAACCCCGCGCGTGTGGTTCTTTGGGAAATATCATCTGCATCATTGCGTAGATATTCTAATACCTTTAGAACTGGTTTTCACATCTCAACAAGACGGCATAATGTTTTGTGATGTGATCCCCATCGTGTATCACCGGGTCTTGAAAGGTTAGTTAATTGGTTTTTCCTTCTTCCCTCAAGAAGTTCCCCAGCCTCTATTTGGCGCACTATTTCATCATGTTGCTCTTGGGCTAACTGATCATGTCTTGTACAAGATGCATTAACAATGTTAACAACCATGCTTGTGTACTAAAAAAAATCCCTTACTAATGAACAACACTTGGCAACAGCAACAACCACTAATTGTAACTGATGGGCAAAACAATGTATATAATGAGCATAAGGATTTTCCTCCAAGATCAATCTTTGCAACCCACGAAATTCCCCTCTCATGTTTGAAGCCCCATCATAACCATGCCCTCTCAAATTAGACATAGATAAACCAAGAGTACCAAACATACCATTCAAAAGCTATCTTCAGGGAAGTTGCTCTCGTGTCAGGAATATGCTCAACTGCCATGAATCTCTCAATCACCTCCCCTTGTTTGCCGAGATACCTACATAAGACAAAGGAACATGATTAATATATAAAAAACTTTAAGAAAATACACCTACAAGGCTAAAATATCACACACAACAATACGAGCAAAGGTACTGACCTCAAACACATAGCCATTTGCTCCTTCATAGATGCATCTCTTGACTCATCAACAAGTAATGCAAATTTACTATCTCCAATCTCCTCAAGAATGACATTGGTGGTATCTTTTACACAAGCCTTGCATAAATCCAATTGTATCTTATGTGAAGTCAGCTTATGGTTATCTCCTGCATCCCCAAATAATTTTGCCACCTTTGGGTCTTTCTTTCTAAACAAGTCCAACAACTCTTTGAAGTTACCCTTATTCATTGAGCTAGTAGACTCATCATGACCATGAAAAGCAAGAGCTTGTAGTATCAAAATTTTGACAATACCTAACACAATCAAGAGATGAGCTTTGTATTCTTCTTCTTGCTTCTGAGAACCCCTATCAAACACATGTGTCTGATTTTGTCTTTGTTTTTTGAAATCCTCATAATGTTGCCTAGATTTATTATGAGCACTATCATGCTTGCCAACATGCTGATTAAAAACTTTAGGTCCATCCTTCCAAGATTGGATCCATTTATCGTGAATGCTTCAATACCATAGTTTTCAGCTCTAGGTTGCTTAAACAGAAAACAATAAAAGCAAAAGGCTGATTTTTTTCAATGTTTATTCCATCCAGCCGCGATGATGACCAATAACCATGAAAGCTCCTACCATTTATCTTTTCATATGTATGATTAGTTGGTTGGCAAGGACCCATACTAATGTACTCCCTTCTAGCAAGATCTCTAATGTCCGGATCTAACTCCTCAATTGGTATTCTCTTACAGAGGTCTGATTCAACATCACCGGATTTGAGTTCAGCCCTAACATTAGGTGTATTATCAGCTGTTTGAGTTGAATGACCTGTTTCTGCGGTTTCGGTGGTTCAAACTTAAAAAAATGAATTCAATATCTTATTTCTTTTATTCATCTTGCCTTCCTGTAAAATTTTAGAGAAACAAAAATTTCTCAATGTCAAAACTGATTTCTACATCTAACAAATAGACAAATAGTGGCATCTAGAACCTAAAATCATAATCATCCTGACAATATGGCATCTATGAACAAAAACAGGGCATCAATCCATCAAAATTGTACGGAGAAAGTGACTTCCTTGCTGGACACCGGGCACAGGCGCGACTATATCTGGGCCGGCCCATTAGCATAATACAGTGAAAAATCCCAAAAAATACTACTTGAGGGAGGGATCGAACTAGGGACCTCGCGTTGCCCCCGCGCATGCCTAGCCAACGGGATACTGAAGCCTTCTTGGTTTAGTATGGCGCGCGAAGCTACAGGTAATGTAGATCCGAACATTTTGTAAAATTCCGAACGCGATCATTATTTTGAAAAGATGTTTTTGTAAAACAAAAGGCGAACACTTTTCAAATTTGAAAAGGAAAATAAAAATCTTGAACATTTTTGAATATGTGAACAATTTTTTGATAAACTGAACGCTTTTTTGAAAATCACGAACATTTTTTTAATATATGAACAAATTTTTGTTAAAGGGAACACTTTTTGAAACTCTGAACAAAAATTTGGAAACGCAAATATTTTTGGAATCCATGAACAATTTTTCAAACTAAGAACAAAATATGGAAATGAAATCATTTTTAATTTTTTTGAACCTATATTGAAAAACATGAACAATATTTATGAAATCAAGAACATTTTTTAAAACTGTGAAATATTCTTAAATAACGAAAAAGGAACAGGAGAAAATAAAAGAAAAACGAAAAAGAATAAGATGAACATTTTTCAAATTCCAAAACAAATTTTGGATACGTGAATTTTTTTTAAAAAATTGGAAAAAATTGAAACTCCTGCACAAAATTGGGAAATTTAAATATTTTGAAAAATCATGAACATTTTTTGAAACTCCCAAACAAAATTTGAAATAGACAATTTTTGAAGTTTGCAAACAAATTTTGAAACTACTAAACAAAATTGGAAAAAACAAACATTTTCTTAAAATTGTGAATGAAATTTGAAAGAGGAACATTTTTTGAAACTCCTGAACAAAATTTGAAAACGTGAACATTTTGTTAAAAAATGGAGAATATTTGAAAGTCGAACTTTTTTTCTAAATATGCGTACATTTTTATAAAAAATGGAGAATTGGCTTTTGAATTTGCAAACAAAAGATAATAACAGGAACATTTTTTTTAACTTTTGAACATCTTTTTGAATTTTTGATTTTTTTTGAAATTCTCAAGAACAAGAAGGAGAAGAAAAAGGAATTACAATGAAAATGAAAAAATGAAGTAAAGAAACAGAAATACGGAAAAAGAAAAGGTATTTTCAAAAACCGAAACATTTTCTGGAACTACGGAATTTTTTTGAAAACGTGAACAATTTTTGGAAAGACAAACATTTTTTGAAAAACAAGAATTTTTTGAAACTCCCAAATTTTTGTAGATGCATACTTTTTATAAATATGTGAAGAATTTTATGAAACACGAATATTTTTTGAAATAAAAACGAAAAAGAAAAAAAGAAGAAGAAACAGAAAAAAGAGAGAAATAAAAAAAGAAACAGAAAAAAGAAATTGAGACAGTAAAAAACCGGTTTAGGAACCTTCTGGAAAATTCCCAAAACCGAAGAAAACCGGTTGAGGAACCTCTTGGAAGATTCCCAAAACCGGATGACAGAAGTGGTGGGCGGGCCGGCCCAAATCCTCCCTCGCTGGCAAACATCTGTGCGAAAGCCCGACAACTTGACGCAACGTGCGTCAAGTAGGACTTTCCGACCGACGATGGCTTAGGGTTCGTCAGGTACTCAAGTCGGGGGTAGAGCGCCTGGTTGTGGCTGGTTGCGATGTGAGCCGCTATGACCTGCGTGTGAGAGTTGGCCTGGGCGGCTGGGCTAGTTGGCCTGGGCTGCACCCCAGGCCAAAGTTTTTTTAAGTATAGGCCGACAATTTTTGCCACGCGCTCCAGGCAATGGCATGGGCTGCCTAGGGCCCAAATCCGCCCATGGTAGGAATTATCAATTTGAGCGTTCCTAGCAGGCCTGATTGGAAGGTGTTTTAAAGTCCATGCGATGCATATCGCATACCAGACAATAAAAGCAGGTAAGCAAACAATACATTTTTTTTTCATATAGGCCTGATTAACCTATAGACAGACTACCAAACGCGCCCCAAGGTAATCAAATGCTAGTCTTGGGACTCTGTTGCGCTCACTGAGCTCTCTCGCATGCATGACCAATGAAATAAAGCTATACAACATGCACTCCCTCGCATGCATGCATTCTGCATTAACTATTTCTGATTTAACACCAGCCGGACTTATAAAAGTGGACGACCCTGCGTCATCCGGACTAGCAATTTAGAACAGAGGTAGTACTATTTTATTAAATATATGGCACATCTTACAATCTCATAATAATTCTTGGAGTACATGTTGCAACCGACTGTTTTTCTCTTTTCTCTTTTCTCTCGTGCAACTCAGCATATAATAGATTAATCCTTACAACTTGCTGATTGCACCTTATTATACTTGCTTTTAGAAACTGAAATATCATAGATGTCGCCCAGAGGGGATGGGTGAATAGGCACTTCAAAATAATTATGGTTTAGACTTGAATGAATGCAAAATAAAAC
Source organism: Triticum aestivum (assembly GCF_018294505.1). NCBI lineage: Eukaryota > Viridiplantae > Streptophyta > Magnoliopsida > Poales > Poaceae > Triticum > Triticum aestivum. The sequence goes on along the minus strand of NC_057795.1, from coordinate 280,116,131 downwards.
TATTGTTTAATTTGTCAAACATAAAACCTAAATCGACTAGGCTCGCATATCTGCACTAACAAATTATGCTAAATAAGATAAATAACTAAGTGATAGCAAGATACTCCCTCCGTTCCTTTATATAAGGTGTGTTTATTTTCACAATATAAGGTGTATTTATGTTTTACTCTCAGTTCTCCGTGTGTGCCCTTCTACCATACAGTACAAATGTTAGATGAAAAGTAGCACATAGTCCCCAATAGGAAGGTAGTAAAAAAGGAATATCTCTCCCTGATTGCGTGCGATCACATTTCTCTCTCTCTCTGTCTCTCTCTCTCTGTCTCTCTCTCTCTCTGTGTCCCATCCCACATATTGATTTGATTCTGGTGCAATGGGATTCATTTGCCTTCTATTAGGTAGTTGGTTATTTAGTTTTCGCTAATTAAGCTACTAACTATCTAAGGGTATTTTCGTCCAAAATTCTCCAAAATTTTGTGCCTTGGTCACCGCACCCAATAAAATACACCTACATAATGAAACGGAGGGAGTGTATAACATAAAATACCATGGCTATCACAAAGTAAAAGTGCATAAGTAAAGGGCTCGGGCGAGAGATAACCCATGCATGCGGAGACGACGATGTATTCTAAAGTTCACACCCTTGCAGATGCTAATCTCCGTTTGAAGCGGTGTGGAGGCACAATGCTCCCCCAAATGCCACTAGGGCCACCATAATCTCCACACGCCCTCGCACAATGCAAGACGACGTGATTCCACTAAGGGGCCATGAGGGCGGTCACCGAACCCATACAAATAGCGACCCTTGGGGGTGGTCACCGAACTCGTACAAATGGTGACCCTTCGGGGAGGTCACTAAACCCGTACAACTGAGAACCCTTAGGGGAGAACACCAGAACTCGTAATAAATTGGTCGGGCAATCTCCATAACTTAATTGGAGACCCCGACGCTTGCCCTAAGCTTTCCACCACAATGATTGAGCTCCACGACACCACCAACCATCCACGGCACCCAAGTACCCAAGAGGAACAAGCTCTAGGGTATCAAGCACCCAAGATTAATAAGATACTCAACTTTCACTTTCATGCATCACCATGGAGAACTCAAATTGATGCACCAAATGCAATGGCAAGGGCACGCGAATGCCCAAGTCCTCCTCTCCCAAATCCCACTACAACAACTAATGCTATGAAGGAATATGAAAGGAAGAATACAAGAAGAGAATGCAAAGATCTAGATCCAAAGGGTTCCCCTCACTTAGAGGAGAATATGATTGATGGAACAATAGATGTAGGTCTCCTCTCTCTTTTCCCTCAAGAAGGAGCAAGAATCATTAGAGGGATTGAGAGATAGCAAACTCAAAGAAGGTCAACAAATGGAGGGAAAACACGAGCTCAAAGGATAAGAACCATTGGGGAAGAAGACCCCCTTTTATAGTGGGGAGGAAAATCCAACTGTTATGCTCAGCCCGCAGTGAAGCAGTACTCCCGTTCCTAGGAGCATTACTACTTCTTAGAGCGGCAGTTCTAGGAGTATCAAAGTGAGCACGTGAAGTGCTGGAGAGATAGTGCCGCCGAAGCGGTACTATCATCCATCCGTCAGCGGTACTACCGCTTAGGACCACCTGGTACAGAGGAACAACGTACAAAGAGGCGCCAGAGCGAAAGTACCACACGAAGCGGTATTACTGTCCTAATACCGCTCTGTAAAAGCTGTAAAAGGCAATGGAAGCCTCAAAATAATCGATAGTAGCCATGCTACTGCCGTTATTTAAGAGAAGGCCCACAGAAGGCCAATCCCAAGAGGAAGTAGAAGCGATAGCTCATGGCGGAAGTACCGCCAAAGCGGTACTATCATGGAGCCGAGTGGTACTACCACCCCGGGAACTGCAAAAGTGCCCAAGCAAAACATATGAATGCAGGTAAGACCAAAACTGTCATACTTTTTGTAAATGAACTCTGATTCGACTAACTTAAGCTTGATTGAAAGTTAACGACAAGAGATGTCAAATCACTTGAACTCAAGCTTCAGAAGTGGAAAGAGAAATATGCCTATGATATAGACGTGTGAAACCTCCATTAGTGAAGAACAGGCATAAACTTCAACATCGAAAAAAATACTAGATTATGCATACGAAATCCCTTCTTGATGAACTCGAGCTAGTCTAGAATATGGCCACAAGCTCCAAAACTCACAAAGAGAAAAGACAAACAAGAACCAAGAAAGATGATGCCAAGGATGCAAAGGTTTGATCTCTCTACAAACGACACGATCAAGCTACCCACTCGAGAGTCCTCCTTGATAGTATGTCTATTGACCTATAACCCATCTCCCAACTAACACCATGAGACCGGTAGAATAGAAAACCTATCAAGGACAAACCTTTGGCTTGAACATAGTCCACCGGAGCTAGATGATGACGAACTTTTCCTCCTCGAGTTGGACCACCTTTCTTGATTGCTCTGGCTCGATGAATACTAGTAGATTGCTCTCTCGTACTCCACTATGAGTGAGCCTCCCTTCGACATATCTTCACATGTCCATTGTCACCACAATGGATGACAAGCTTCAAGCATGATCTCTTCGCGATGCTCCACTTGAACTTGCACACCGCAATCTTGATGACGATCACCACTTGATGTCATCCTCCATGGGTTATATGATATATTCCTTTTGATGTATGCCCATGAAAACATACCTAACCCCACAATGAACTCTCATGTAGGACATAGGTTAGTACACAAGGCATAATGGACAATGCTTACCATACCATGGGATCACTTGATCCATCTCGGTACATCTTCCATGCTTTGTGTGTTGATCAACTTGATTCACTCTTTAACTTAGTCTTGCTCAATCTTGTATGTTATCTTCTCTCTGACCAATCTTTGAATAACTCCCTGAATAGCACCTTGGTAAACACATAATCTTCTTCTAATAACCTTGAAACCAACAAATGGTCTTAAAGCAATGTCTATGGACAAACCCCTCAAATATAAATCAAGACAACCATTAGTCCATAGGGATTGTCATAAATTACCAAAACCAAACATGGGGGCACCATGCTCTTTCAGAAACATTTCCCTTTTTAGAAGCCTTGCGTGAGCACGATTAAATCTAACACATAAGTGTATGTGTCACGGTGTGTAGGCCAAGCATGGAGCAGTAGTATACCATGAACAAGGAGCGGCCATTGCTGAAGACAAAGTCAAAGGAACCCTGGATGTAGCAGTCACGGAAGTAGTGCGGGTCAATGGTGTCATAGAGCGTGTACTGCACCGCCGGAAACCCGTAGCCGGAGAAGGTGGCTTCTTCACTGAAGATGCAGAATGCCACCACTGTTGGAGGGTCAAATCTATGTGTCGAAGGGCCCTAGGGAAGAGTCGACGACTTCACCAGTTGAGGTGGGTTTTAGTTATGTGGGTTTTACCAGGTGAAAGGATCGATATGGTTGACTAGAGGGGGGGGGGAAGGTGAATAGGCAACTACCAATTTTTAGCTTTTCTTAACAAATTAGGGTTAGCCACAATTAGGTTGTCTAGATATGCAACTAGGTGAGCAGCCTAAATGATGCTAACAACACAAGCAACACAAGCAAGTAAAGGATACAACACAATAATAACTTGCACAAAGTAAAGGTAAGAAATAACCACAAGTGGAGTCGATGGAGACGAGGATGTGTTACCAAAGTTCCTTCCCTTTGAGGGGAAGTGCGTCTCTGTTAGAGCGGCGTGAAGGCACAATTCTCTCCAAGAAGCCACTAGGGCCACCATATTCTCCTCGCGCCCTCACACAATGCGAGATGCCGTGATTCCACTAGTGGTGCCCTTGAAGGAGGCGACCGAACCTTTACAAACAAGGTTGGGACAATCTCCACAACTTAATTGGAGGCTCCCAACAACACCACCGAGTTTCACCACAATGGAATGTGGCTCCGAGGTGATCTCAACTGTCTAGGGTGCTCAAACACCCAAGAGTAACAAGATCCACAAGGGATTAGTGGGGGGAATGAAATATCTCTTGGTGAAAGTGTAGATCGGGGCCTTCTCAACCAATCCCTAGAAAATCAAAAATTTTAATTGTCTAGGGAGAGAGATCGGGCGAAAATGAGCCAGAGCAACAATGGAGTTTGGGGGAGGAAGAGGTAAGTCTTCTTAGAGAAAAAGACCCCCTTTTTATAGTGGGGAACAAATCCAACCATTAAGCTCTACTCAGCCCGCACAGAAGCGGTAGTACCGCTCCAGGAGCGTTACTACTGATCCCTAAAGGAAGGTAGGGAGAGACAGAAGAAACAGGGGAAAGAAGAGGGCTTTGCGGTAGTACCGCGGTGGTAGGGCGGTGAAAGATCGAGGATGTCGCCTAGAGGGGGGGGGGTCAATAGGCACTTTAAAAAAATCACGGTTTAGGCTTGAACAAATGCGGAATATACCTAGCGGTTAATTTGTCAAGAACAAAACCTACAACAACTAGGCTCACCTATGTGCGTCAACAACTTATGCTAAGAAAGATAAACAACTAAGTGATAGAAAGATACATGACAAGAAACAATATGGCAATCACAAAGTAAAGTGCATAAGTAAAGGGCTCGGGTAAGAGATAACCGAGGCACGCGGAGACGACGATGTATCCCGAAGTTCACACCCTTGCGGATGCTAATCTCCGTTTGGAGCGGCGTGGAGGCACAATGCTCCCCAAGAAACCACTAGGGCCACCGTAATCTCCTCACGCCCTCGCACAATGCAAGATGCCGTGATTACACTAAGGGACCCTTGAGGGTGGTCACCGAACCCGTACAAATGGCAACCCTTAGGGGCGGTCACCGAACCCGTACACTTTGGCAACCCTTGGGGGCGGTCATCGGTACCCGTCAAATTGCTCGGGGTGATGTCCACAACCTAATTGGAGACCCCGACGCTTGCCCGGAGCTTTACACCACAATGATTGAGCTCCGAACACCACCAACCGTCTAGGGCGCCCAAGCACCCAAGAGGAACAAGCTCAAGGGTACCAAGCACCCAAGAGTAATAAGCTTCTCAACTTGTAACTTCCACGTATCACTGTGGAGAACTCAAACCAATGCACCAAATGCAATGGCAAGGGCACATAGAGTGCCCAAGTCCTTCTCTCCCAAATCCCACCAAAGCAAGTAATGCTAGGGAGGAAAATGAGAGGAAGAACAAGAATGAGAACACCAAGAACTCCAAGATCTAGATCCAAGGGGTTCCCCTCACATAGAGGAGAAAGTGATTAGTGGAAATGTGGATCTAGATCTCCTCTCTCCCCCCAAACTAGCAAGAATCCATGGAGGGATTGAGAGATAGCAAGCTCCAAGAGGTCAACAATGGTGGGGGGAAAACATGCTCAGATCTCTTAGGTTGGAGGTGGAAGAAGGGGGTATAAATATACCCCCAAGAAAAATATGACCATTGAACCCCGGGCACCTGGACAAAAGTGGTCCGGACACCCGCACAACCCAGAGAAAAAGCCACTAAACTCCGGGCACCTGAGGGGAAAACCCCAGGCACCCGGATGAACAAGGGCAGCACAACAGCATGGGGGCCGGGCACCCAGAGGGGGCCGAGAGGAGGAGGCGGAGGAGCCCGGGCACCCGGGGTGATCAGAGGAGGTGAGGGAGCGCCCCGGACGACCCTGGGCACCCAGACCGGCCAGAGAGGTCACTATGGAGGGGCTCGGGTGACCCCGGGCACCCGGGAGTCAAGGACCCCAGACACCCGCACTAGGCAGAGAGAAGCGGGAACCGGTAAAATTGAAACAACCACAACTTTTGCAAATGAACTCCGAATTTGATGAAACTAAGTTTGTTGGAAAGCTAGAGACAAGGGCTAACACAATCTTGATAGAAATATCAAGAAATGGCAATTGAGAAAATACCCAAAATAAAATGGTGAGAACCCTTTCTCAAATAAGACCGGTAAAAACTCCAACACCGAAAACGCAAAAGAAGATGCATAGGAAATCGGTTTTTGATGAACTAGAGATTGTCATGAAGAAAACCACAAGCTCTGAAACCTCACAAATAGAAAATCCAAACAAGAACCAAGAAATATGATGGTGCCAAGAATGCAATGGTTTGAGCTCTCACCGAACGATACGATCAAGCTACTCACTCGAGAGCCCCCCTTGATACTACGGCTAGCGATCCTATAATCCGGTCTCCAAACTAACACCAAGAGACCGGTAAAATATAAAACCTATGAAGAACAAACCTTTGCCTTGAGCATACTCCATTTGGGCTAGATGATGAAGATCTTGACCTCCTCAACTTGTACCTCCTTTCTTGATTGCGCTAGCTTGATGAAGACTAGTAGATTGCTCCCCCATACTCCACTATGGGTGAGCCACTCCTTGGCACATCTTCACAAGTCCATTGTCACCACAATGGACGGCAAGCATCAAGGACGTGATCTCTTTATGATGCTCCACTTGAACTTGCACACCACAATCTTGATGACGATCACCATTTGATGTCATCCTCTCCATGGGTTGTACGATATCTTCCTCTTGATGCAAGACCATGGAAACATACCTAACCCCACATAGAACTCCCACGTAGACCACGGGTTAGCACACAAAGCATAATGGACAATGCTTACCATACCATGGGATTACTTGATTCCTCGGTACATCTTTTACGCTTTGTGTGTTGATCAACTTGATTCACTCTTGACTTAGTCTTGATCAACCTTGAATCTTTCCAACTCTCTTCATTTTGATGATGTCTTGAAGGTAGACATGAATGATCACACAATCTTCTTCTCCAAGACATGCTTGCAATAAGCTCAACACTCACATGACCAATCTTTGGAGAATTCCTTAATAGCACCTTGGTCAACTCATAAACTCCTTGAAACCAACACATGTACTTCAAGAAATGCCTATGGACAAATCCTTCAAATATAACTCAATGCAACCATTAGTCCATAGAGAATGTCATCAATTACCAAAACCACACATGGGGCACTGCATGTCCTTTCAATCTCCCCCATTTTGCTAATTAATGACAACCACTTTCAAGAGAGTTTATACAAGGAATTATGCATCACCATGCAATGCACCAATCAATAATGCATGCGTATGAGATGCAAAAGCTTAGGAACAAAACCAAAGCAAGACGAGATGACTCTCTAAATAAACTTATCCACAGAACTCTCTGAAACTTCTCCCCCATTGGCATCGATTGCCAAAATGGGAGGAAAGCTTAAAAGGCCAATATAAATTGAGTTTACTCCATAAATTGTGTATTTCTCCACAAGAGAGTGGAACGCAATACACATATCAGACAATGGATACTTGGAGGAAGACAAACTATATTGAGGCCCAAATATTGCAAAAGAATGATATGCCACAAAGACATAACAAAGAGAGAAACAAGCAATCAAGCAATCAAAAGATACCAATTGAAGCAAGCTATCAAAAGATACCAATTGAACCAACTAGACCAAAGATCCTACGTGCCACATGAATAAAAGATATTAAGATGTGAGCAAAGGAGTGTTCTAGAGAAACTAGAGAAGCTCCCCATGATTTGTGCATAATTTAGTTTTGTAGTTGGATACAACGAGCACAAAATAGGATCGTCACTCCCCCAAGATCAATAGAGCCTCATGACAAGATCAAAGAGAGAAACAAAGTCTTCTAAAGACACTAGTGAAGCTCCCCATGATTTGTGCACTCCTTAGAATATTTGCATTAGGATACCAAATGCACAAAAAAGGATCATCACTCCCCGAAAATCAATATAAACTCACAACAAGTGCAAGTGAGCATGTAGGAAACAAGGCCTAGCACTTGCAACAAACAAATGATTGAGCAACATATAAAAGAGGCAACTTAAGAGAAGGCTCAACCAAAATGATGTGTGTGAGTCATGGCAAAGCACTAGATAAGACTAATGTAAGGGTGAGCATTAAGCATCAACATAGTCTTGAATAGTGGAGATACAAGGTGCATGACATGTCCTTCGCACACACACCAAACAAATGGGTTCGCAAGCACACTAAATATGCAAAATGAATAACCATCACTTGTGACAACCCATGGTGAAGATAGAAAGCGAAAGCCTCATTAAGATGAGGGATACCAATTAAGATGGCAAAAAGCCTCGTCAAGACAAGCATGATGAAGAAGATCTTCACCACACGAGAGTGCATCAAGATGCAACGAGATATGACCCGCACTCAAGGCACACACTTTCATGGAGCCACAAAAGAAATAACATGAGAAAGAAATGGTGGATGTGAAGGAAGGGGATATCAACTAGATATGCAACTTCTCTTAAGTGTATAAGATTCTAGGTAGATGATGACCATGATGATATCAATCTACAAAGAAGGATGTACACACGAAATAGTTATAAAAAGGAAGGAACAAGATATCCACAAGGAAGTCATAAATATACCAATAAGATATTTGCTTGAAAGCATAGCACTTGGCTAGATATGGTCTTATTGTATATAAATGAAGTCCAACGACACATCCAGCAAAGACATCACAAACTAGCAACAAGAGATCATCGTTGGGATGCTTTGAGAAGGGAAACAAGTATAACAAGATATGAAATGAATATCATGCCAAGATGCAACCTACACAAGGTTGATGCAAGAAATGTGTGCATTAAAAAGATGATGATACTTGTTACCGAGATATCAATGGAAGGATGTAGTAGATACCAAATAAAGGTAGATAGTAGTTCATTGATCATCCTAGCTTGACCCCAATAAGCACATGGTGACACCACCTTCCTTGTGAGTGAGCCGATCATCCAATGTATCTCCAATTGTTCCTAGAACAACAACACAAACAAAATGGTGCCCAACCTCATTGGGACCAAAGAGTTAGAGAACCAACAATACATAGGACAAACTCCACATAAATATGTGCATATAGATATGAAAATGAATTTCATGCACATCTCATCCAATTTGAGACCTGGTGGAGTTTCCCCTATATATTGGGTCAAAGAAATAAAGCATTCCAAAGAGACTACATGAAGTTAATGTGCATGCTCAATACTTTCAAGAACCGATACCAATTGACAAGAAAACCAAGTAAAGAAAAGATACCAAATGAATAAATCATTACTTGGAGGATATCCATAACAGATACATCGAGGAATGAGATATCCATTGATACACACTAAATTAAAGATGTCAAACTCCCGAAGAGAGGATGGTTCCAAACAAACCAAGCTCTCAACAAAGTTTCATGATGGCACAAAGTACCAAAAAGAAAACGGCTTGCCTTCCACCAACACACACTTGATAAGGATCACAAGATGAGTGTT